>NC_067478.1:95280517-95530999 GCF_947179515.1 Apodemus sylvaticus
AGTCACTATTTGGAATGAAGCCTTATTCATTCTGAGTGTTTCTTATTATTAGAGAATCCCTGGTTATGCGAAGAGTCGCTTTCTCTAGAATCTTTGATTAGTCTTGAGCCTGCCTGCTAGAATAATGTAGTCCCTCTTTTGTGGTTTCTTTATGTATTTGCATGTCTACTCTAAGGAGGAGGGGCCAGGCAGCTTTAGGCAATGGTGTCCTAACTCTGTCACCAGTGGGTACTACTAAGAAGGACAAAAGGCAGATACAGGTCAGGTTTCTTCTCCTGTGTCTTCTACCTCCCAGCTTCTTCCTACTCAGAAGAATGCAATAATACTTGGTACTCAGTGAGTGCTTGTTTTGTATGGGGCACTATTCTAACATGCCTTAGGTTGTATGGCACCCCAAATCCTCCCAACCACTCTCAGAACTTGAGATTTAATTAGTCCTATTTTTTAAAGATGAAAAACTAAGGCACAAAGAGGTCTGGGAACTTACCCATAGTCGTTTGGATTGAACCATGTATACCATGATACCAGAGCCTGCCCTTGTGACAACTAGACTTTTCTCCTCTCTCTTGTACTCATGGATGTCAAAATTCTTAAAATATGAGGGTATTGTAGCATATAGGACTAATACGACCTGATAAGTCCAGGAGGATATCATCAGTGCCTCAGCCAAGACACTGTATGGTTATTAAGATCACATTTAACAAGTTTGGCAGCATCCAGAACTTAGCCTGAGATTGCACTGAACTTAGATGACCCAAGGTTTTTTTGTTGCTGTTTTTCAAGCTAGTTCAACCCATTCTGGTTCTGCAATTGATTTTTCTTAGTATAAGAGCTAGGTTTTGTGCATAAATACTTGTCAAATCATTTTCTACAGTTATATTAAGAAAATAGATTTGCATGTGGACATAAAGTATAATTTGATAGTTTCAAGTAATGAGATTGTGGGCAAATTTCCCCATGACTTTCAAAATTATTTAATTTGTGGTTGTCATGATGCTGGCGTGCAAGAAATGAAAGCTGGTGATGGAAAAATGAACGTTCTAGTTTGGGCCATCTTCCTTTATCTTGTTCAGTGCTTTAGAGCAGTCTGGATTCTGATCCAGCAGCTTCCCTTCTTGGCCTTTATCACGTGCAGATGAGAAGACAGCGGTATCCTCTACATTGTTGGTGTCTCGGGTGGACAGACCCAAAGGGCAGGGAGAGAGCACATTACCTCGTTAGATAGACCTTAGAGCAGTGGTTCTCAACCTCCCTAATCCCGTGACCTTTTAATATAAGATAGTAAAATACAAATATTTAATACATGATTATAAATTATAAAATTATGAATAAATTATTTTAAAATTTCAATAAAATATATAAATTTAATAAAATAGCAAAATAGAAAAATCCTCGTTATGGTGACCCTGAAACATAAAATTGTTTTTGTTGCCAGGTTCTCCATAACTGTAATTTTGCTACTGTTATAAATTGTAATATAAATATCTGTGTTTTCTGATGGTCTTAGATGACCCCTGTGAAAAGGTTGTTTGACCCCAAATGGGTGCTGTCTCACTGGTTGATAACCACTGCTGTGGAGACTGTGTGTCCACAGCTCTTACAGAGCTCATACGTGATGTGGTAGTAAGTAAGACCAGTGCACATTAGAGCCCACGGCCAGCTAAGAGCTGGGCTTAGGTTATTCTTATTGGATTCTGGTTGGAGTGAACATTGTCCATCACTCAACATTTCAGTAGATACTTATGGGCATCTGATTCAAGGCACTCTGCTAAACTCTAGGGATATAAAGACACATCAAACATGCTTCCTTCCTCAATGACTTACAGTCTAGTGGCATGGTCTACTTCATGGGAGACCTGCATAAGCTATGACTGTGAACATGCAGCTATTTGTAAAGAGCCACAGAAGAGACTTAACCTAGAGAATATCTTGGGTAAGGGGGACAATTTATCTCCATGTGCACAGCTCACCGGGCTCATGCCTGAGTCTGTTGAAATTCCACCTTTCCCCAAGATACTTCTCTTGTCTCAGTTAAAGGGGGAGTATAGAAGTGAGTGGGAGAGGACCACCGAAACTATCTTCAGTCACTCTAGGAGCTCTGGTGCTGGACCTGATCTTTCTTGCCTGATACTCGGAGCCCTGGATGCTTCAGACTACTGTGCATCCTTGGTGCTATTTCTTCCTTAAGAATTCCCCCAGGCAAAGAAACCTCAACACTATCCCAGGGCCCACCACACTTCTCCCCTTCTTGCCTTTCCTCAGATCGACTTGCTTGGTTTTTTTTTCTTTGTTTGTTTTTTTGTTTTGTTTTTGGTTTTTTTTTGGCATGTCTTCATGTTAGCCAGCTTTCCAGCACTATTACAAGATATCATAGAGAATCCATTTATAAAGAGAAAAGGTTAATTTGGTTCATAATTGAGGAGGGTCCAGTCCATAGTTGACTGGCCAAATTGCTTCAAGGGCATAAGGCACATCCTGGTAGAAGCATATAGTGGTGTGAAATCGCTCACTTTCTGACTGAAGTGCAGAAGGCTAAGCAGAACTGGGGTCGTGGAATCCACTTGAAGGCCTCTCAGTGCTCTGAATACCTCCCACGGCTCTAGCTCTCCAAGGTTAGAGCATCTAACAGTGCCACTCCAGCAACCAAGCTTTTGACACATGGGCCTCTGGGAGACATTTAGGTCCAAACTCTCCATGCTTGACACCCTTTCCCTCCCACCAGCCGAGCCATGCCTATTCAAGCCTTCAGGCTCACGTGCCACCTCCTGTGAAACTTCCCTGAGTGCTTCAAGCCCTGCTAATTTCATCTCATTGTGGAGAGAGGGTGGTGGTCACTGCCAGAATTGAGCACAACCTTTGTACAGTGTATCTTTTCTGGGATTCTTTCAGGAGGGCGATCTCACTTCCCCAGTAAGGTGGTGGCAACATTTTAAACACGGGACCTATTCCTGGGTGTTCATGATCCCTATTCCTGGGTGCATCTAGATCATGGAGTAGACACCTGATAAATGTATGTTTCTATTTTTTTTTTTAAATCTTACCTCAAAAAGAAAAGAAAAGTAGGCCTTTTATTTTTCTAAATTGTTTTTATCGTTCTTTTTCGTGCACAGTTTTCTTTCTACCTCTCTGGACTTTTCACCTTAAGTTTCTCCCATTTAGGAAAGGGAAAATGATATAATTATATTATAATCTCAGAACTTTTAAAAAATGAAAAAATGTTCTTCCTGTTGCAAGACTTTTTTCTTCTCACCACGAACAGTGGAGTCGGTTTTGCTTGCGTTGTGCAGTCTTCCCTGGCCACGCTGTCACAGTGCTCTCAGCTCTGGGCCCCTGCGCAGGGTCTTTCACTGGGTAGAAAGTTCTAGTCAGCGGTTATTGCCTTGGCCAGCTTGGGGCACTCAACCACCAAGAAGTTGTATTTTCTTTCTGGAATTTTTGTAAGGAAGGGGCTGAAAAATCAGGAGAAATGAGGTGTGGTGGAGGAGACTGGTCCTGTCTGCCCTGACTCACTTGTAGAAGACAGTACCCACTGCGGACCTGAAATCTTCCTTAGGAAGCTTTTCCCCTCAGCACCGCTGACATGGGGCTGCCAGCCCCAGCATTGCTGTCAAGCAGGTTCATCCCTGGGTCTACCCCTGGCCTGCCCTGCTTCTTAACTTGAGAATTTTACTCAGACTATAAAGATGTTTCCTTTTCTTGGCAGGTGAAGCCTGGAACAAGATGAGGTTTCTGGTCCTCCATGCTGCTCACTAGAAAAGAAGCCCTGAACTGTAAGTAAGTTTGTTTGGCATTTCCACACTGACCCCCGTAAGGTTATGGGTTCAGGTCCAGGCCCAAGCCTGATCTTTAACTGCTACCCATTGCAGAAGAGACACACTGAACAGTGAACTAGTCAGAATGTAAACTGTGGTGGGACTGTCTGAATTATGTCTGAATTCAGATTATGTCTGAATGTGACGATGACGGAGTTCTGTAATATGACACACTACTTAATTAGACTGTACTGGTTGGACATAAAGGTGGACTGGATATGTTATGTGTGTCATGAGTGCCAGGGACAGGAGCACTTGGTTTGCAAGGCCAACCTGATTCTTGGCCGCTTGCTTGGGTGGGTGGTTTGAGCAGGGGTGCAGGGAAAGAAAGAACGGACGGCATCCAGCCCCAGTCTGGGCTGTGTTCATAGCCTATGCTTTCTTTTGTATTTGGTCTTTTCTGTGGATGTACAGAGGAGGAGGGGAAAGGGAATCCTGCTGATCCCTTCCTTCAGTGCTGTAATGGCTCCACCTCATTGGAAGCGGGTGGGTTCAGTGTTGCCCCCCCCACACACACACACACCTGGCATCAGTTTGCCCACCTGTAGGACCTGGCCCAAGTTCAGGCTCCTCTGCACTTGACTTGGTAACTCCAGCTCCATGTGACGTCCTCTGGTATTCTGCGGAACTGCCCCTCTGCCCACTCCTCTGGCTTGTGCTGCCTCCAGCTAGGCATGCGCACCAGCGGGCAGATCTGGGACTCACCTTCTTCCTAGTTGGTAAGTGTTAGCAAGTGACCGGGTTACCCTGGGCCAGCGGAAAGACTTCTCTTTTTTTTTGCTTCAGGGAGCTACCTGAGGCTTGAGGAACTACTGCTGCGACTTTGATAGTACATTGGCTTTCAACCAGTTCATGGAATTATAAATGATTAACCGTTATCAGTGCACATCTTCACCTCTGTGTAAAAATAGATTGACTGTAATGAGTGTTTGAATAAATCATAAGAATGGCCGCCTTGCGATCGGCTAACATCCTGCCGATGGCTGCCCGGTGAGTGAGCAGGGCGCCGGTCCTCTGCCTAATGGCCTGCAATTCAGTGCTGGTTGCCTGAGTGAGTGATTGACAGGCCTCCCAGGGCACCTCCTCTCGAGCCCTGTCTCTGGAGTGGTAGAATCCCCAGGCTGAAGGTGTGGGGAAGGGTGCCTTTGTCTAGCCTGTTCCAGGACTTATGGAGGATCAGGGTGTGGGCACAGGAGTGTAGGTCTGTGGAACTGCATAACGACCTCTGCGAGAATCAATGTCTCCTCGTAGCAGAGGTTACTGGGATCTCAGAAGTCAAGACATGTATGAGGAACACGCTGAGTGTGGACTTTGATGAGAAGTGAGAGTGGGGTAGAAATTGGTCTGTATCTGCCCCCTCCCCATTGTGCAGGGAAGTCAGGCATTCCGAGCACCAGGCCACCCAAACTCAAGGAAAGTTCCCTCAAAAGGACACTCTTGGACCTGCAGCTAGAACCCACGAGCAGACCCAGAGCTCTTGGATGGGCAGCTGTCAAAAGGTTTTCCAGGTAGTTGTTGTCAAACCCACCTCTGGTGTGAGGATCCTGCTCTTAGAAGAGGGAGGCAGAAGATGAGAGACAGCAGGCTCAGAGTGACAGGATCAAGAGGAAAGAGACAGAAAGTCTGAAGTTTCCGAGGGAATCCAATGATTGATGCTGAGTTTGCTGGAAACAACACCCAGTAGCGCTTATTCTAGTGGCGTCTTACTAGGCTGTGTGACAAACTGACCTACAGCACACAGGAGACGAGTGCTTATTCTATGCCTATTATTGTGTGAGTCAGGAATTTACATAGGGTATGGGGAGGCAGCTTGTCTCGCTCTGCTGGGTATGGGATTTCAGTTAATGAGAGATTCATCCTAGGCTTTATTCACTCAAAGTTTGGGGCTTTGATTCTAGCTCTCGACTGACACCTGTCAGTCAGAACTTTGCAGCTTTCCATGTGGTCTGGGCTTCCTTACAATATGGCTGCCAAGCTCCAAGGGGAAGCAGCCGGAGGGAGAGCCAAAGTCACAGGGAAGCTTTATTGCCTTTCATGACTCGCTCCATGAAGTCAAGCAGCACCACCCAAACTTCATTCTGTCCGTCAGAACAGTACAAAGGTCCACGACCCTCACCGCCTCTCAACACTATCAGCATCCCACTAGAAGAAAGGTCAAGTGTGGTGACTGTGTGATGGTGGTGGTGGTGGTGGCGGCGGCGGCCGTGGTGGCGGTGGTGGCGGTGGTGGCAGTAGTGGGTGCTGGTGATGCTGGTGGTGGTGGCAGCAATGTGTGTGTGTGTGTGTGTGTTTTAATTTTTTCAATCATCCCTTCATATTTACAGACCCCTTGCAGAGCCCAAAATCTGAAGATGTAGATGCGGATACTGGCAGGCATAGTATTTACAAATAGCCCATGTACATCCTCCCACATGCTTGAAATCATCTTAGATTATTTATAAAACTGAACACAATGTAAATGCTGTGTAAATAGACTTTGTTGCTTGCAATACTTTGTTGCTTGCAAAATAACAGGAAACAAAAAGAAAATGCTTGTACTTACTTCTTCCTTATGGATGCTTTATCAAATATCTCCAATTGTGATTAATTAAGTCTTTGATATAACCCATAGATATGGAAGCCATTGTATGCTGTTGTTCTCATCTTTGGAGACCACAACTACTGGAGCTGCTATTGGCTTGGTGCAATTGACCTTACCTATTTCCCCAGAGCAGTTGAAATCGACCCTCCATGGGGGAACGATGCATTCTGTACAGGCTGGAGAATGATCTGTGATAACTGTACTTTCAGTTTTGAATGAATGAGTTTATTAAGCCAATAACAAACCAAAGATAAAAGAATAAACGATGAGCAGTCATAGACTCAGCAGACGGAGAAAATATCAAATCAGGCGGTAGAGGTGATCAGGAAGGATATCCCGATTGAGAGTACAAACAAAAGGTAGTAGTGTCATCAAATCAGGGCTCACAAACATCCAGTAGAGACTGGGAAGCCAGCTGGAGCTCACAACTGAGAGAGCCCTATACAGAGCCAAGAGTCCCCTCAAGTGAGACCTCAAATAAAAGAACAAATAACAGCGGGAAAATGACACCATCAAATCAGTTACACTCACAGTCATCCAGAAGAAACCGACTGGGGAAGGTGAGGAAGTCAGCTGAAGTCCCCAGTTGCAATTTCCATCTACGGGTTAACTGCTCGAAGCTGAATTTCTGGCTTCCTGTTCCTACTGGAGGCATTTTTTTTTTAACATTATGGGATAAACAGTAGTAACCTTGGTTGGAAATGGTTTACCTTCAGGCTCTTCTCAAGGGCTTAATGTTTTTAACACCCGTAGCTGCTTACTGGTTGGTTTTTTTGGTTTTGTTTTGTTTTGTTTTGTTTTTTCCTTTCAGTCACAGAACCTGAAGGCCGGCCTGACTCAGGACTTATGTTTAGGGGACATAAGATTGCTTGGATCTGAAGTAGGCTGAGGGGCAACCTTGCTTCCAGAGTCAGCATCTCAGGGCGCTTAAAAAACACATGACCCTTTACCAACATAACAGACATTGCTCCCTGGAAAGAAACCTTAGCCTTGGAAACCCTTCAAAACCAAACTCAGCCTCTTCTCAGGCAGGGTATGGTAGTACTAGCAGGTCCTGTGCTGGAAGAAAGTGTGATGTCAGGATCCATACCAGGGAGAGTAAGTCCAGTATGGCATCTTAGATCTAGAGGATTCTAGACCTGTAAACAAGGACTCTGCAAGCCTGGACCCTCTGCTCACACCAAGGCTTCCCATATCTCCATTGTCACGGCCTCCAAGGTAAATCTCAAAGCTTAAGAGACTACAAGGGACTTGATGGGGTTGAGGAATTTTGCATGCCAACCTCTTCCTGGTCTCCCCAACTCCTCTGCTGGTTTGTTTCCTTTTCCTCTATCACACATTCTGGTCTGGGAGCCTCACTCCCTTCTCCTTTCCCACACCTGATAAAGATGCCGAAGAGAATCTGGGTCCTCTGGCTTCTTAATTGTGACTTAAGAGATAGAAACGAATCCCAAGTTACCAAAGAATAGAAACAGAACTAGTCCATCTTAACAAGGGCTGACATTTAGGAATAGCTAGTACCAGGAGCCAGGCAGAGGAGAGGGGTGGTGAAAAGGCTTTTTTCCTCACGAAGTCAAATTTAATATTGGTAAGCAATACTTGCTGAGTGTTTACTGGGCACTATGCTAAGCCCCTGGGATGCATTTTCTCACTTTACCCTGTGTTATGGGATTCTGTTATTAGCTCTGTACATACAAAGAAGAGAAGGCCCGGAGGAAAAAGGAAGTACCACAGGAAGGAAGTCTATGGAACAGTTGAAATTCAACTTAGAACGATTATTAAGACCTGATCTGCTTCATTATTTGGTCAGTGTATATTGCACACATGTATAGGCAATCACTGAATCCCCTTTAATGTATATAATTATTGTGTTAACAAAAAATCTAATTT
Organism: Apodemus sylvaticus; assembly: GCF_947179515.1. Classification (NCBI taxonomy): domain Eukaryota; kingdom Metazoa; phylum Chordata; class Mammalia; order Rodentia; family Muridae; genus Apodemus; species Apodemus sylvaticus. The sequence goes on from NC_067478.1 coordinate 95,288,801, forward strand.
AAAAGAATCTAATTTAATAATAAAATCCAATTTAAAAGAAAGAGTTCAGGGCCAACCTGGTCTACAGAAGGAGTTCCAAGATAGCCAAGGATACACAGAGAAACTCTGTCTCTGAACCTGCTCTCTCCTCTCCAAGAGAAAGAGACTCAGTTTATTCTCCTCTAACAAGAAAATGTGTGACGGTCACCCCCAGTGTTACCCTTCAGCACTCAGATTCTAAGTGCAGAGTCTGGGACTTGCCCAGGCAGAGTTAAAGTGGGCCTGCTTATGAAGATGGCTTGGTGTAAAGGTATGGAATAATTTCCTCTTTTTTACTCTCTCATGAAATTTAGGTCAGGAAACCTGTTAAATTCGAGCAGCTAAAGGAATCACATTGTATCCACTTCCTAGGACCACTGTGGGGGAAAGCTAGCTGTGAATACTCAGTCTGGCACACAGTGCACAATGGTAATTTTGTCCATTCATTTATCCAGTAAATGTAAAAAAAAAAAAAATTAGAAAGACTAGAAAGAAAGAAGCTAGGGAGAAGGATGATTCCTTTCTGTTACTTGGGAGAGATTGTCAGGAATCTTGCCTTTAACTGTACTTGCCGTAAAGTTCACTCATAAACTATTGATATTTTAATAATACACATTAGCATCTTGCCCTTTGACAAATGAATATTGAATGAGCAATAAAGAGGCAAAGGAGTGTCCAGGTACAGTGCTTCGGAGAAGCCAGAGTGCCCGGTGGTTGTCCAGGGGAGAACTGCACTTCCAGACCGGGAGACCCGCCCCTCTCTCCAAGCACTCTCAGCGTGGGCTCTTCAGGGAACTGACTCCATCCAGAACAGCCAAGTCAGAGCTAGGTTTTTGTATGCCCCCCTTCTCTTCCCCTCAGCTGGAGAAGAGGAAAGGTTAGCAAAGAGCTGATAGGAATTGATTTTAATCCTCTTGGAGTACCTGGCTCAGGCCTTGCTTTGGTTTTGCTTAAAGGTGCTTCTTCGCCTTCCTTTGTTCTCCAAAATCACAAGTCTGCAGCAAATGGGGCACAGCAGTGCACACTTTCAGTCTCAATCACTGAGGCAGAAGCAGGCAAATCTCTGTCTTTCTGAGGCCAGCCTGGTCTACATAGCTTGTTCCAGGCCAGCGAAGATAACATACAGAAACCTTCCCCTAACTAAATTAAAAATTATTAATAATAATAATATTAATACTACTAATAATAAAGAAATCTCAGCCAAAGTGTGTGTGTGTGTGTGTGTGTAGAGGGATGTTATGGGTAGTGTGCTGTTCAAGTTTGTAAGGGAGAGTTGAGTTTCCTGCCTGGTCCTTTAAGCATCTGCCTCCAGTCCTACTGCCTCGGCCTCCCATGCCTTATGGCCTTCTGTGGGCTGGAGTGTACAGAGAGCAGGGATGGGCTCTGCCTAGGTCCAGCTTAATTGGTGTGATTTAATGGCGTTTTTGGCAGATTCAGATTTATATGGCTTTCTGAGCTGCAAATCTGCTTTCTAAATGTAGAATTTTTGTGGAGTGGTAAAAAATAATGGCTGTTCTGTGATTCCTGCCTCCCAAGCTAGGAGATTGCAATTTACATTATGCAAATAGACATTATGCAATCAAGGCACTTTAGCGGGAATCTGGCAGCAGAGAGGCCGCTGATGAGATGCCGAGGTCTGCAGCCCTAACCGAAGGGGCCCTGGGAAGAGCAGAGATGGAGTGGAGAGGAGAGGGGCTAGGCAGACAGGCAGGGGAGGAGGCCGAGAGTCTGTTCCGTTCCCCAGGTCCACGCAGGCAGGCGGAGTGGAGCCCGCCCGAGATGAGCACAACTCAGGAGCTGCCAAAGCGACTCTCTCAATTAATGGCTTTGTTTAATCATGCCCCCTGTCCAGAAGAGTATTGTCTTACGGATAATTTCGTTTGCCTAACGAGATTTTGCTAATTAAATCTCCTTTCAGTTGGTGTGACTATGCCTGCAGGAGAGGGGGCTATTTGGAGTCTTCTCCATAAACCTTTTTGGAGAGGGGCTTAGAAAGAGAGTTGGGGGAGGGGAAGGAAAAGAGAAGGGAAGGAGTCCCTGTCCTGCTGGGAGCAGCTCTGAGCAGGGTTTGGAATCTCCCCGCCCCACTCTTTCCCTTACCCACAGAAATGCAGTAGCTCACAAATCGGGCACTTCTCTTCTCCACTTCATGACATCTTCACTAATATAATAGCCACTCTCAACTTCTTCCCAATGCCTCAGGGAGAACTGTGACCCTCGGAAGGAGGTTTCCAAGGATTTCCAAGTGCTCTTCCCTGCAGGTGCTGGACTGGGCTGGTTGTGGGACCTCTCCTGTGGCCTCCGGTTAGTCAGCCAGTCTGTCTCCTCAAAAAGAAAAACGCGCTCCTAAATTGGCCACTTCTCAAGGGATAATTAATTATATGAATCGAAGAGGAGACCTCCTTGTCAGACTCATTTATCATCAGAGCTGGTCAAGGAGAGGGTTTTTGTAGGAGGCCAGCGCTGTGGCCCCAGAGCTGGAACACAGTTAGTACCGTGCAGAGAGCAGCCTCCCATACCTGTTCCTTGGCTCTCCCAGGTTCAGTTCTCCGCTGTCGACCACTAGACAAAAATATTACCCAGAAAATTCCCGGAAGTTTCGAATGACTTTCTATTGTAATGTGTGGCAATAATCTGTAATAAAATTATGATTCTATTTTTATTTAGCTATTGTTAATCTCCGACTTGCTTGATTTATGAATTACACACTACCATATATGTGTGTGTAGAGCGCGCGCGCGCGCGCACACACACACACACACACATATATGTGAGAGAGAGCGAGAGCGAGAGAGAGAGAGAGAGAGAGAGAGAGAGAGAGAGAGAGAGAGAGAGTATTTAGCACCTTCCATGGCTTTAGATAGCCACTGAGAGTAGTCTTGGATCTCTTTCCTGCGGGTACTTTAGGGCTACTGTAAGTGACCATGTGACCATGTGACTCCTATGTTGAACCGTGTCTAAGCTTTTCACTAATAACTGCCTGAGGCCAGCTAACGTTGGCGTGACTGACCAGGGTCTGATTTTCCAGCTCCTTCTCCCCACCACACTGGTGTCCGCCCCTCCTGCCTGTCTGCAGACCCCCAGGCGTGGCCTATCCCTGCCACCAGGTCCCAGGTCCCCAGCCCACGCAGCTCCTCCCAGTGCTCGGTGCTCTTCTGCCTGGCTGCTTTGGCACTTGGTGCTTCTCTGAGCAGAGTTCCTTTATCCAACGCTTCTCCTCCTCCCGCTCCTGCTGTAGCAGTTCCTTGGCGGCTGCCTCCTCTGGCTGCAGGCTTCCACCTCTCTGCTCCGTCTGCTCTCCTGTCTTTCCCCGTAGGTAACCGCAGGACCTCATACACATTGCTCACCTTAAGCCCCAAATCTCATGCTTCCTTAACCCTAGCGTCTATAGTCCTGCCTGGCTGGAACAGCAAGGTGAGTTGATTCGGGAGAGATATGATGGATGAGTAAACCCCAGCAGCAGGAAATAGATGATGGAGGTCACCTGACCCTCGGAACCTTTACGTCGAGGGTCAAAACGGTGCTTTCCTCTGGGTCCTCTTCTGAGCTCTGGCCCTTGTGCCGGAGGTGCCGATGCCCCATTTCACACATGTTCACATGAGCCCTGTAACGTGCGGATTACTTCAGCTGAGCACACTGCAGCTCCTCTGTCCTCACTAAGGGGTAGGTAGGGTCGTGATGACACCAGCAGGAGCCACCTGTGAGGGAGGTGAAGGCTCCTGTGCCTTCTCCTCCTCACCTCCTCATCTCCTCATCTTCTCACTCCAGTGGCTGCCCATCACCCACTCACTCAGCCGCCCTGCCTAGCCGAACATCACCTCAGAAGTGCGGACGCTGACGTTCTTGAGAACGCTACTGCTCAGGCCTGTCTCAGGCCACCTATGGGCTCTGTCTGTGTGTGCTGCTGCTGCTGGAAGCACAGGACCCAAGGCGTATTCTTGTCTGCTGCTTTGGACTGTTTGGGACTATTCCCCAACCAGGAGTTGTGCTTTTGGGGAGTAAAAGTCTGTTCCATGCTAGGTAGGGTTAGCCTGGGGAAACTGGCTCAGATCTTCATGTGTGATAAATGTGAATGAGTGTGAATATGTGAGTGTGTGCATGCGTGTGTGTGTGTGTGTGTGTGTGTGTGTTGTTATTAGTCCCTGCGTTTTTCTGCTTGTTGCTTTTTGCTCTAGAGATAGGTCAGGGAGGCTGTTTCTTCCTTTAGGTTTGCATCTAGCTGAACTTCCTGACTGTGCTGAGGTCTGAGTCTGTAGTGCTTCTAGGTACTGGGCCAGTGTGCCAGTGAAGGTTTGAACCTGTGCACACTCAGGTGTCAGGGAGACTGGGTTTGAGTCCTGCTTCTGCTGCATTCTTAGCTGGGCTGTTGAGATGAGATTCTCTCACCCAGAAAGCAAGAATAATCAAACTCCTCCACTCTGTCTTTCTGGAAGGCCTGTGAAGGAATTTAAGAGACAGGCACAAGTGTTTTATAAACTATAAAGCACTGCAGAAGTATAAGAGGTTATTATCTGAATGGTTATTACACTTGAACTGATCATTGTGTTTGAAAATTAGGGATTCTGTTTTCAGGAATATAAAACCATCCAAGCCTGGTTTGAACTCTGAGACTCACAGAGCAAGGATTAGAACCGATGGCAGATTTACCTGACTGCTGGAACCTTCCTGGACTGAGGCCTAGCCCAGGACCTCTGCTGTCTCCCCTGCAATAGACTGTGACTAAGTTGTGAGGAGGCTGGGAAAAACAGCCATCTTCACTATGTGCCTGTCCCCAGTGAGTTCAAGGCCATTTTTATATTTGTTTTCAGAGTCTGCCATTGCCGAGGCTTCTACCCAGCATCGCCTTTGCTAGCAAGGTTCTCTCTGCTGGGAAGGAATGTCTTCCCATTTCACTCACTGGTCTTTGTGTGTGTTTGTGAGTCATGTGAGCACACACATACACACATGTATCCATACATGCATGGAAGATAGAAGTTGATATTAGCTTCCTCAAGTGCTTCTCCACTTTCTTAGGACAAGGTCTCTCACTGAGCCTGGAGCTCACAGATTGGCTACACTGGCTGCTCACCAAGCTCTGGGGAATCCTCCTGTCTTCACTTCTCCAGTGCACAGCCATCACCTTAGCTTTCTTGCGGGTTCTTGGGATTCCAACTTGGGTCCTTAAGAATTCAGGTCCTCATGCATGTATGTCAAGCACTTTGCTGAGTGATCTCTCTTGCTCCCCACTGGTCTTCTGACCCCACTCTTGCCAAGCTGTTGGCCCTTCTCTGGCTCCCAAGTTATCAGGGTCATCTACCTCCCTAAAGCAGTTTTCACAGTGTACCTGGGTCTGTTAATGTCTGCCTCCCATGCCACAGTGCATCACAAGTCAAATCCCATCCATGTGAATGTTACCTCCAGTTTGTAGGTGGGTTCTGTGGGAGGGGAGCGTCTGTCTACTCCTGACCCCTACAGGTAAGCAGGTGCCCACCTGGGAAGGCAGAGGCCACGTCCCTTATCCCCGGACCCTTCTAGATTCTGTCTCTTAGCAGGGTGGGTTCCATCTGGGGGAGGATTTGTTGGTAACTCTCCCAGAGATCCAGTTCCTTTGCCTTCTTCTCCTTGGTTCAAGGCTTTGTGTCTTTTCCCACGTTCTGGGCCTCTCCCCCAGACCCTCCTACTCCCAGCCCCAGGCAGCCTCTCCAAAGTGCCAGGGGGCTGGGAGGCTTTTCATTACCAAATGCACTGAACCTATTTGTGAGTGTTTTGCAAAGTGTTTAATCCAAGGTGTTCCCTCAATTAAATTAGTGCAAACATCTGTGTCCCACATCCACCTCCATTTGCATTCTGTGCCATTTATTACAGCAGGAAATTGGAAGGCACCTTAGGAATACTTAGGACTGAATTAGGCTGGGCCGGGGGAGGCGTCAGGGGGAGGGCCTAGTGCCTGTGAGGTTGGCCCACAAGGCAGATCCCTCTCCAGACTGGGACTTGCCAGGGGCCAAGTCACTTTCCGCTTCAGGAGATCCTGTCTTCTGTGGAGATGACCAGGTCTCCTGGAGGAGACTTGGTGAGTTTAATTAATGCCCCTGGTCCCTACCTAAGGCCACATGCCTGCAGAAACAGGGACGACTCACTGCTGTCACTTCTAATTTAAAAACAAAACCAAAAACAAAACAAAACTATAGTGGTACTGAGAGTTGGCTCAGGGCACTTATTCTTGTGAAGGACCAGAGTTTGATTCCCAGCACCCACATGGAGGCTCACCTAAGCACCAGGCACGCATGTGGCACACAGGGAAAGTATATTGTATGAATAGAAGAAATCTGCCAATGGTCACCCAGCTGGGTCTGTCCAGGGGAGCCCTTCCCTGTTGGAAGGTGGAGTTTCCTATCATGAAACTGTTTAGCCTTGGTGACTGCCTGGGTGTGGGTGGCAGCATCTCAAGCCTTATACCATGAAATTCACATCACTATTAAACATGTCAGGTGCTTTAGGAGTTCTACTGTCATTCTACTCTAGGAAGAGTGGCAGGTTTACCTGCACTATGACAGACCGGGAAAGCCCAGTATCTGTTGTAACTTTCCCTCCAGCCCTGAGACCAGCCTCAGAAAGGGCAGTTATAAGCCCGTGGGACCAAGGCTAGAAAGTGGAGCAGACACTAATGCCTGAAAGTTTCCTGAAAGTTTCCGTGACTCCAAAAGCTGTTTTCCAGTGTTCTCAGGATGTCTTTCTCAAATGAAGCTGTTGAAATTGGCTTTGAATTGAGACTAACTCCTTGACCTGCCTACCTGGCCTGATTGTATTGAAGCCCTGTCTGCTCTTAGGATGGCTTAACTTAGGACTTTTCAAGAACCTGTGAGGGGCAACACTAGCTTGTAGGCAGATTACCAGAGGGAACTCTGAGTATTGGGGAAGAGAGGACAAAAGGGGGGGGGGGAGGACCTGGGAACAAGGAAGAGAGGTTTTTGGGCCTCTTAAGAGATCTTAGAGGTCCCAGAATTTCTCAGCCAGAGTGGGGAAACAGGATAAAAAGGGCAATCTCTTGACTGGTTGCATAAGAAACCAAACTGTAACCCTGGGCTCCTGGGTCACAAGAAGGGTAACCTTCCAGGACTCAGGTTTACACAGGTCCCTATAGGGAAAGGTCCTGAGGTTTTATCTACAGACTTTTGGTGCTAGCAGAACAGTCAAGAGAGTACCCCACTGTAGGCTAGTCACTTTCCAATGACAATCACGCCTTCCCCAGGTGGCCCTGTCATCAGGAGAGAGGGCTCAATGCAGGAGCAATGAGTTCCAGAAATCCTGCTCCCCACCCTTTGCCTTCTCATCAGGTAAAACATTGTCTTAGTCTTGGTTTCCCTGCTGATTAAAGAGTAATGATGACCTCTGAGAGGCATGCTAGGCTCCGGTTAGTGGTTTACGAGGTTTTACACCTTCTCTTCTTCGACCTGGGGCCTCAGTTCTGGGAACTGGGAGTTGGTATAGGTGAGGGTGGCCACCCTGCTTCAGCTCCACACCCACTCCTCTTCTTTCTCCTCATTCTCATCAAAGGACTTTAATCAATGCACCTCAGCGTGTGGCAGTGCCTGGGGCCTTATGAGAATGAACTGCTTATCCCAGATCATACTTCAAGAAATGGCACTCTCCAATCAAAACACATTTACTAAGCATTGTCTGTGTGGAGTACTCAGCTCTGGTCCAGTGGGTCACACTGAGAATGGCCACAGCCAGGAGCCAACAGTCCATATTTGATTTGCAGTTCCCCAGTCCCAGAGGGCATTGGGTTCTGTGTCTTTTTTGATACTGTCCTTTGCCCACAATGTTCTCCATCCCTTCCTCTGATTGACAAGAACTCAGGTTCTGTGTGACAAGGGCCCAGATTACACTGGGCATCCTTCTATGATGTCATTCATAATGGACTTCAGTGCCTCAGCTTCTCTCCAGTAGACGAGAATACTCACACCTTATTAAAGAACAACCCCCCCCCCCCCGCCCCATCACATTGTTATCAGATACAGATACATGTTTGTTTTGTTGGGCAACTCCCAGGGCCTCCACTGTGCTGGATGAGAGGCTGTCAGAGCAGCTGCCTGTGTGTCCAGTCTTCAGAGTGTTGGTTCAGAGAGCCTTTCCCAGCCTCTTCTGTTTGCTTCTTCTTCTTTGCTGTCTCCTGCCCAGCCTCAGAATATGGGATCTCCAGATGGATGCAGGATTGGCACAGATGATTGGGCCCCCAGATGGTAGTGTTTCTTTACCTTGATCAGAAGTCTTTTTTTTTTCCATCCACATGGCCAAAGCCCACTCATCTTCCTAGTCCTGGGGTCATCTCTTCCAGACAGTTTTAGATTCTTCTGGGGAAAGTCCAACATTCCCTTCCTAGGCCCTGGTCTAGAACTCCTGACACTGGCCAGGATAGCTGCATCCCAGGTAGCTTGTGCTTGTCCTTTCACACAGAGCGCCATGGCTGGTGGCTGACATCGCTAGCCCTTGCTGCACTTAGCATGGTTCCTGGCATGACTCCTGGCACATTCTGTTTGATGATGCCTGTTTACCTAGTGGAAGAGTAAACAAGACCATTACTCCTGGCTTATCTAAAAGTGAGGCAGCCAGGTTCTTTTCTCATCATGGCTTTGAGTTTTCTGCTCCAAGTTTCTGATGGACCCTGAGGCACATTTGGTCTCAAGGCTAGAAGCCAGATGTTATGACCTGCGGGAGAGAACTCAAGTGTTGAATTCTGCTCGGTATGCAGAGCAGACTAGAATGACTTTTGTGTATGTGTTCCATGAGTCACATCCAATATTGGCAGTGTGTTTCATGCACACGTGTGTGTTTATACCCATGTACATAGCTATGTATATGTTTATTTGTGTATATCTTGAGAGTATATTAAATATTTACTGATAAGAGTGTATTAATGTCAGAGGACTATGGACTTGAACCAGTGAGCCACTGATTAGGAGAGGAGACCAAAGCCAGTGCCTTCTAGTGTGGCCTTACCTCATCCCTAAAGTCTTATAAATATTTATTTATTTATTTATTTATTTATTTATAGACAAGGTTTCTCTCTCTATAGCTCTGGCTAGCCTGGAACTCACTGTGCGACCAGGCAGGCCTCAGATTCACAAAGATCTGAGTTGCCTCTGTTTCCCAAGCTTGGGGACTAAAGGTGTCTACTACCATTGCCTGGCTTATAACCTGAATATTACAAATTCTTTAAGGAAAGGAAGTTGCAGGGAGGTGAGGGCGGGATCCTCTCCAGTGCCTGACACATGTCAGGCACTCATAGACAAGTGTGGCTGAGATAATATTGATTGGAATTGATTATGACTATTAGACAATCTTTGGAAGCTGTAAAATCTGATTTTAGCCTAATCCTCTGTTGCGTATTTGCAAATGGTATATTTGTAAATCAGTTGGGAACCATCATGTAACATAAATAAACAATGGGATGCATTTTTATTGTCCCTGTCCCTTGGAATTCTCACAGGGTCACAGATTTGAGAGCTTGGGTCGCAAGTTTTACTTCTATCCTTTTTTGTTTTTTTTTTTTTCTCAATCAAACAAGACATTTTCCTGATGTAAACTTCAAAAAGGTTCAGAAGCCAGAATTCAGAGTCACGAACTGTGTGTGCACATCAGCCAACATCAGTCAACATCAGCCCTCTTGCCTGTTTGACTGACTAGTCCCGGGCAGCCCATTTCCTCTGCAAATGCTCTAAGACTCAGTCTTTTAGGAAGAGCCAGCCTTCTCTGACAAGTGCCAGCATTTGGTGGTAACTACATTCTAACAAGCTAGGGAGTCTGTACTGTCTGCAGGAAGGAGAGAGGGCTGAGGAATGATTTTATGTCACTAGTCCACAGGCTGGGTTGCTAAGCTCAACTTCTGGGTTGAAATTTCAGACCTCAAAGGGAGACCCATCAGATGTGAACCTGTGAGGAGCTCAGAGCAACAGGAAAGGTCAGGTGCATGCCGAAACGAGAAAACTGAGTCCCAGAAAGCCACAAGCTCAACTGTCCATGGTCGCACCACCAAAAAGCCAGTAGTGGCAGAGTCAGGCTCTAGCCTGGGCTCTCTTTGCCTCTTCTCAGTGGGATGAAGTCCCTTAGCTGTGCCTGGCTAGGCCTGTACTTTCTTTGCGCCCAGATTTCTGGGTCTAGGAGTAGTACTTGCTGAATTCTCAGTGGGTTCTGGGCTGTTGGCACCTTCTGTGTCCCTCAACAGATTTCCAGAAGGGCAAGTGGCCTGTAGCCCCTCAAAAGATGGTTGGTGACATGTGACTTCTTCCTTCCTGCACAAGTTGAGCACTTGCCACCCTGCTGTCTGTTTTTCCTTGCTAAGGTTCAGTTCTAATTATGTTGATTTTCTTCATCCCACCCCCTCCTGGAAGCTTATTAGGTTGAATATTTTTATTTATTATCATTTCGCCCAACTCCTGCCAGCATTTCCAATTACTCTCCCCGCTTCCTTGTAATTGTCTTTCTGTAATGGCTCTGAAACAATTGCGCTAAATGAGGTGTCTCCTGCAAGATGAGAGTCTCACTTCATTAAAGGCTAATGTATTCTCAGCTCCAGCTCTGTGGGGCTAGCTTGGAAGGAAGACATTTAAACAGCTTCTTTTATTTTATAGGGAGCAACTTTTCAGCAAAGAAGATGTCTGTGGGGTATATGTGTATGTGTGTGCGTCGCCTGGATTTTAATTTAAAGAAAGTTTATGAAATAGTACAAGCCCCCTTATTGATGAGACTGTTGTCAGGTAGCTGCGATTTATGCAGATGCAGGAAGGAAGAAAGCTGACAAGGGGCTCTCCATGCACATATGCCCCCTGCCTTCCTGCCAGTCCCACCCCTTCCTCTCTCGCACTCTGCATGCTGGATTAACCCCCAAACTTGTTCATCCCTCTATTCTGCTCTACCTCTTGTATTGTGTGCCCAGATTCCGCAGCAGGGATGCTCTCCTGTTCGGCATTTTTCTTTTTTTCAGAATTCAGTCTTTTCAGTTCAGAGGTCCTGACTCCATCATTCATTTATTCATTCCTTCACTTGCTCCTTGTCTATTCATTTGTCCCTTTGTCATCCGTTCAGCATATGTTTATTGCCTACCCTGTTTGAGCTTCATTCGGCGGGGCTGTGTCCTTTTGGAGAAATAGAGACAGATGAATGGTAAGCAGGCACCACTGGTACAATATGGTAAGTGCTGTAATCAGGCACGGGCAGACACTCTTCGAGCAGCCAGCAGGGCACCTCAGGAAATCTCAGGGGATCCAAGGAAACTTCTAGAGGCAGAGTGGTCTGGTCTGATACCTGGAGGATGAGGAGTGGCGGGGGATGGGTGGAATAACTTCAGGTAGAGGGAACTTCATGAATCAAGTCCTGTTTGCCAGAGATAGCCTGGCAGGTGAGGAGAAATGTAAAATGTTCCATCTGGCAGGCACACTGTGGGACAAAGGCTGTGGAGAGAGGTGTGGCTAAACATCAAAAAGGGTCTCGGAGGCCATATTCCCCTAGAGAATGGTTGTGGGACACGGTGGAGCCCTAAGCAGGGGATTAATTGGCCATTTTTGTGTTTTTGGAAAGATTGCTACGATTTCAGTATGTACGCTGAGTTGGAGAGAGGCAAACCCAGAGGTCAGGAGAGCTTGTAGGCAGCTGTGGTAAGAGACCATAATGATCTGCTGTAGAGACAAAGGTATTAATCTGTAAGGTTCCCAGATGGAGCAGAGACAGGCTTGGGAGACGACTGGGCAAATGTGTGAAGCCAGGGCAGGGGGCGACTCATCGAGAAGTCCATGCAGCCTGCAGGTTGTGGGACTTTAGGCTCAAATTCCAGCAGATGCCAGTACCTTGATTACAGTCATCGGAAGCGCTGAGCATTTTCGCCTGTTGGCCTGTTGCATGTGTGCATTGGCTCACTCTTTCAAGAGCCCCTAGGCTATTGTTACTCTGGAGAATCTTTCAAAGCACTCCTGGATTAGATAGATTTTTTTTTTCTTTTCACCAGTATGATGAATATCTGAGAAAGATAACTTGAAGTGAGGAAAGATTTGTTTTGCCTCACGGTTTCAGAGATTTCAGTTTATGGTTGGCTGGCTCTGTGGTGGTAAGACAGAAGAACATTGCGGGGGAGAGGGTACAACAGAAGAGCTGCTCATATCATGGTGTCAAGAAAGCAAGCAAGGCTGGTAAGGTGGCTCACCGAGTAAGCCGTTTGCCACCGTGCCCGGCAACTTGAGGAAAAGAGGTACGGACTTGCTCACGCAGTGCATGCATGCAATGTACACAGGCTGTTCTCTCCCCACCAAAAAAGAAATGGACCAATTTTTTTCTTTAAAAATAAGCAGAACAAAGAAGAGATTTGGAACACAGTATAGCACACACACACCCAGTACACAGTCTTTGCGATTTATTTCTTCTAACCAGTTCCCACCTTCATCATATCTCTGTAACATCAACAAATAATAGAGCCATCAATGTCTTCATCTACTGATTACATCATAGTTCCCACAACCCAACCTACCTCCTAAAGATTAGATCTACTAGCTGGGCAACAACCTTCAGTATATAAAGATTTTAGGGGGACATTTTTTTATCCAAGTCATAAGGGCCCCTGTGCTCTGAGCTGAGCAGGTCTCCTATCTGCTCTGACTTCTGCCTCCAGAGCGTGACCTATGCTAAGACCTCTAATACTGCCGCGGGAGCTCCCAGGCCAGAGGGCTGCTTCTTCCAAAGGAGTTTTTAGTTCAGAGTCAAGGAGTAAAAGCCTCTTCTTTTCCGGTTTGGGTTAGAAGGATTTAAGTAGAGCCATCAGTGTCTTTATGCCTCAGGCAAGGAGACTAGATCTTTGGATGCTGGCCAGTCACAGGGATGGGAGAGAATCGTCACAGCCACACCCTTCCATACTTATCAAGGTAGGCACCTTTTCATGCAGCCACACACATCTCATTTTGTTCTCCTATCATGTCCAGGTTGTTATAGTGTCTATTATGGAAAGGAGGAAACTGAGGATCAGAAAGAATAAGCAGGCCTCTGGGACACGCATGTTGTTTTTCCTGCTCAGAATAAAAGGAGGAAGGATTCTGGCTACATGAGAGCCAGCCTGGACACTTTTGTACCCAGGAGATGGCTTCACTCTGTCCTCTTTACTGATTCCTCTACTGTTTTCATTTGGACAGATCCTTCCAGGTTCTAAGCAAATGCCGCTCCCTCCCTCCCCTAGACACAGCTGGTAGTTCCTTCCTCCCTAGTTCCCAGAATACATATATTGCTCAGTTAGAGTCCTGCTGATTTGCTTCTATTTCTTTGCATGTCTGTCACCTCTACTTTGGATTTTTCAAGGAAGGAAATCTTGGCTTCCTCCTTTTTATATCCTGGGCATCCAGCACAGAGGCTGGCACACAGTAGGTTTTCTATGAATAAATAAATGCTGTCAGGGAGATCTGGGTACTCAAGGGCAACCTAGAGGCCACAGCAAAACATCCTCAGTTTCTTTTCCTTACTAGGCAGCAAGCTACCAAAATAGGCTTCAGGGCAAATGAATTAATTCCATGGCTCCAGGAGCTTCCTGGTAATAAGGGGGCAGTCACTGGGACCAAAGTCTCTCTATGTACCCTGGGAAGATGTGGGGCTGAGGTAAATGTTCCTCTTGGGTGGGAGGACCAAGACATCTTCTGTGCAATGTCTCACTGGATGTTAATTCTGCTGAGCTGCTTATGTAACACCAGGCTTCCTCCAGCTTTCAGGGAATGCAAGATGCACATACCAAGGAAACAAACAAATGGAAGTGCCCAGCACTTGTGCCATTAGGTAACTGGAGAGAAGAGGCACACATCTAATGACCTCAGCAAGGATTTAGCACTGGGCAATTTCCTAACAGACTTTAGGGATAATATACATCTTTAAAGATTCCAATAGAAAAAGTTACCAGTGGTTTTCCATCTTCCCAAACCTCAAACCACGCTCTGATAGCCACTCTACCAATGCTGCTTTGAAAAGTCTTCCCTCCTGAGATGCAAAATCACCACTTCAGCAGCTCCCTCCTGCATGCAGAGCTCTTCTGCAGGCCCAAGGCAGCCAGTAAGATCAATCTCGGGGAGAGGGGTGAATGAGAGGAAATACTGACTCCCCCCAGTATCTACAGGGTCTCCATGCTGATTTAACTTGGTAAGGATGGAAAATACTCAAGAAAAAAATTGCACTTGTACTGAATGTGTACAGACTTCTTCACTCCTTAAGCAAAACAGTTGATCAACTATTTTACACAACATTTATGTTACGGTAGCCATTAGAAACAATCTAGAGATTTTAAGTGTATGGGAACATGTTCAAGTTATATATAGTTACTATGGGCCATTTTATTTATATAAGGAACTCAATTTATATATTATTTATATATTTATTTATATAAGGAACTATTTATATACAGAACCATCTATAGATTTAGGTGTCGGTAAGGGACCCTGGGACCAATCTTTTGGAAACACCAAGGGACAACTGTATTGTACAAGCTCCGAGATCCAGGGGGCCTTAGTTTTAAAGCACAGCCACTACATAAATAGCTGGATGACTTTAAGTGACTTCCCTTTTCTGAGCCTCAGTTGTCAATGTTTGTGAGGTGCAGTCAGTTTCCCCCGGCCTGACTTATAAGCTTGTTGGAAATCTATATCCTGTATAAAGTAAAGGACCGTGATTACAGACTTTGCATCTCTCTCTCTCTCTCTCTCTCTCTCTCTCTCTCTCTCTCTCTCTCTCTGTTTTTGTTTGTTTGTTTGTTTGTTTGTTTGTTTTTTGAGACAGGGTTTCTCTGTATAGCCCTGGCTGTCCTGGAACTCACTCTGTAGACCAGGCTGTCCTCGAACTCTGAAATCTGCCTGCCTCTGCCTCCCAAGTGCTGGGATTAAAGGTGTGCTTTTAGCGAGGGCTCTAACCATGTATTTACCACCTCCTAGCCTCCTGGAGTATTTTCTTGATCCTATAAACTGCCTCGTTGGCCCTGAGCTTACGCTGTACTCATTCCTTGAGATCAGGAATGTGACCCACATCTAGCCTCCTGACTGATGTTTATGGACAGCTTGCCACGTGCCAGATCCTGGGGCGACACGAGGAGCAATGTCCTGCTGCTAGACCTCTTAGATTGTTTTAGCGGTGAGGAGTCTATGGAACACTTCATAGTAGCTTAAAAATACACCAGACATTTTCAGAAGGTGATATGAAAGATATAAATTCTATATATACCGTAGGATATACTAGTGAGGAAGGGCTGGTAGATTAAAACTGTAAAGTGGGATGTGGGGACAGGTTTTGTTCTCGTCTGGAAGCTGCCAATCTTTCCAGCTCAACATTCTAAATCAATACCATCAATACTTAGATGGTCCCTGTTCTGTCTCCCTTACCCACAGCTGGAGGTGATGCTTCCAGTAGAGCCCTGGGACTACTGTCCACCAGTGTCCCATCTGAGGGCTCGGTGACCTCCCTCTATTAGAATCAGTAATCAGGAAAAAAGGAAATGTGAATAAGAGAAAGGTGAGTCACTGGGGCAGCTTGGCCTGTGCAGAAAGATGGAAAGGATAGGAGTAAGCAGATCCCTAGAAGGAGGCTCAGGTCTCCTATTTCATATTCTGATTCAATAACAACTGGACTCAGTTTCCACTGCACCTCAGGGTCCATCCAGGAGGCTGTCTCAGGAATCAGATGCTGAAGAAACTAGGGAGGATCTAAGTTAAGTTGGATGTAGAGACCTCATAATTCACAGTTCTTGCTTCAGAAACCCCTGAGTGTGCCTGGGACCTTAGGAGGTCATCTTGTGTTATATTCCCATTCCTTGGCGGAAATGCACTTGACTAACTACCCAGCCCATCAACTGTAACAATCCCTGTCCCAAGGTTACCTACTCACAACAAGTAGAGAAGAACCCTTAGCAGAAGAAAGTGAGTGGGTAGCTCACACTCCCTCTTTCAGAGAGGCTGAGGAGATTCAGAAGAGAGAACAGGAGACCCTGGAGGCTTTGGGGGCTAGAGTTCTGAGTTCATCTACTAAGTCTGTGTCTTCTGAAGTCTGTCAGAAACACCCTTAAGAGAGACTCGTTACTCAGTGGTGTTTCTACCTTCTGCTGCATCTATTGCCCAATGATGAAGTCAAGTATAGGCCCCTGAAGTGTAAAATGGAAGCAAGGGAGGCATTTTCCACCAGGAGGCACTCATTGTGCTTGTGTGAGGTAAGGAGTCCCTCGCCAGTTTCTCCACAAAGGTACCCAGATGCTAACTAAGCCAGTACTGGGTGGAAAAGGCCTGGGCTCCCCGAGCAAGCTATTCACCTGGTTTGGAGGACTGATGGTGATCTGAGCCTTCCCTGAAGTGTCCTCATCCTTTTACTTCTGGTCCTCACAACTTCTCTTTGTTCAACAACCTGCTGGCTCCATAGCCCCTGAGTGATGCTTTTTTTTTTTTTTTGAGTTAGTTGGCCACTTCTTGGTTGTTCCACAGGTCAACCCTGATGTTGTTCTTTCTCTGCCTCAGCTGCTCATATGTCTTAGCCATGATTTTCTTCCAGGAGCAGGGGAGAGGGAGGCTGCCACCTCTGCTACCAACATTAAAACCTCCCATTGTGGCTTTGGGTAGAATGTAAAGAATCGCGGAATAATTAAGTTGCATCTCTGCACGTTGTTTACTGTTGCTCTCAACCAATCACTGTTCCACGGGGGCTAATCTGTGTTGGAGTTTTTATTTTTTATTTTTTCCTTTTCAGTGCCTCTTTGTACCACATTCTTCATTATGCTTCAGTTACAATTTTAATTTTACTATTATTAAACCTTCCCCGAAGCTGTATTCTTCAGTGCCTCTGAGCTGGAATTCCTGATTTGGGGACTGTTTACATCTGGGCCTGTTCACAAATGATTGCTCTTGTTTAACCGAAGAATAGACACTAAAAGTCAGGGCTGGAAGAATCCCTTTGCCTTCCCCCAGACCCACCTGGTTGTAGGTTAAAAGACGTGGTGGTAGAAGTGAGTCAAGGAGTAGAAGGGACCTGGCACTTCTTGAGACTTTGCTGTTGAAGGAGCATCTTCGTGGCTTCTAGTGGGCAAACCAGTGGAGAGGAAGTTGAGTGCTGGCCTGGCCAGGAGCTGGAGACTTAGGTTCCAAACCTCAGAATAGTTCAGTGCTCTGTGCTCACTCCAGCAGGAGCCTCAGCAAGGTCTTCAGGATCAGGTCAAGATTTAAACCAATCTCATCATCTACGAAACCTCTAAAACTGAGCAGTTGCATAATTTCTCTCAGTGTCAATTTTCTTGTTTTAAAAAAATGAGGAAGAGGAGGCTGGGGAGATGGCTTAGCGGTTAAGAGTGCTGGCTGTTCTTCCAGAGGCCCTAGGTTCAATTCCCTGCAACCACATGACAGTTAACAATCATCTGTAACTCCAGTTCCAGGCAATCTGATACCTCCAGACCAATACACATAAAATAAAATTAAGTAAATTATTTGAAAAATGAGGAAGAGGGAGGGGCTCATTATCCTCACCTCTAACTGCAGAGCTATTGACAAGTTGATGGCTTCAGGGGCCAGGGGAGATTGTGGTAGATCAAGTGGCAGTTAGGAGTATATGAGCAGTCCATATATACTCAGGGCTGGAAGAGTCCCTTTGCCTTACCCCGACCCACCCGGTTGTAGGTTACAGGACATGGGGGAGAAGTGAGTCAAGGAGTGAAAGGGACCCGGCACTTCTTGAGACTTTGCTATTGAAAGAGCATCTTCACAGTTTCTCATGGGCAAACCAGTGGAGAGCAAGTTGAGTGCAGGGCTGGCCAGGAATGTATAAGGAGGATATGAGCTGGCTAGCAGTGTATGAGCAGCACAAGTCATTCTCGGTGAGCCATTTTTTTTTTAAAAAAAAAGAGGACCAAAGTTAAAAAGGGGTTAAGAAATGAGGGTGAGGGTGGGGGAACCAAGGGAAGGATTTTTTTTTTGAGACAGGGTTTCTCTGTGTAGCCCTGGCTGTCCTGGAACTCACTCTGTAGACCAGGCTGGCCTCAAACTCAGAAATCCACCTGCCTCTGCCTTCCAAGTGCTGGGATTAAAGGCGTGTACCACCACCACCCGGCTTTAGGGAAAGGAATTAGGGTAAACATATCAAAACATATTGTGTGAAATTCTCAAAGAATTAATTAATAACAAATGTATTTGAAAAGATATGAAATGATTAGGAGGATGTTGCTCCAAGGGCTTGGAAGAGACCAGCATCCATCTTGGAATAATTGGTAACAAAAGCAAGGACTTACTAAAGTAAGTAAAATACATTAATCTCTTTGTGTTGCTGCTGTAACAAAATACCTGAGGGAGGGTACTTTATTTTTAAAATGAGTTTGGGAGATTTCCTGGGCTCTTGGAATTTCAACAACTATGTGCTGGAACCACATTGGCTCTGGTGAGGGCTTCATGACAGGTGATATCGCAATGGTGGGACAGGAATTAAGAGGAGTTTGGGTGCTAGGCTTACTCTTGACGCTGATGGACTCCTATGCCTAGGTCTTGTCTTCAGTGACCTAGCCGCTTTCTATCTTACACGTGCCACCACCTTTCACATCATCTTACTTCCAGAACAGGAAACCTTGGGAGACACAAGCAACCCATATCCAAATCACAGCAAGGATGCGGTGGCGTTACCACCACCATTATACTTTTCTCGTTCTGTCTCTCTGCCCATTCCGCCTCCTCTGTCACCCTTCTGGAGTGCGCTTGCTCACTGGCTTTGCATGAGAGCTCTGAGGCCCAGGCCTGCCTCTGATGCCATCACTAAGCCAGTAGAGTGGAGCAGGAAGCGCTTTCCAAATGCTATGACTGCTGACGGAAGGAATTACTGACCCACCTTCCCAAAATGACAGAGTGATAGATTCCAGGGTGCCTGGTCTTGCAGAAGAATTCTGCCCTATTGCAGCCAAAGGTGACTGGGATCCTGAGATCCCAGAACCAGCTGCAGGCTTCCACTGCCCAAGCTGGCAGAACCAATATAGCTGTCCCCCTCCCAGCCCAGCATTCCTGTGCCCTTAGCTTCCTCCTGGTCTTCCATTTGCTTCTTTCTTTCTCTATCACCCTGTCCCCCCATGCTGCCACACGCACACTAAAACCATAACTTTTTCCCCCTTTCCCATTATCTCTAACCCATATACTCTGGGAAGTTTAATTTGTTCTCGGTAGTAATCACCATTAACTAGAAATTGTCTTTCTCTGTGTAAACACGTCATTAGTGAAGCTGGTTTTCTGCAGGGTCCAGATTTCATTTTTATTAAAATGAAACACTTTCAGGCGCCTCACTGTGTCCAAGGAAAGAGAGTATAATTTTAACCCATTGGGTTGGCCACAGATAATTGGGCTGGCATTTGATTGGACGATTAGGGAAATATCTTCTTTGCATGCAGTATAATTTGCATTTTTTTCCCACTTATATGAAGCTAAGTCATGCTTTCGTACACAGGCAGTTTTAATGAGCATTATAAATCCTAATGAATATATTTTCATGTTCATTTTATTGGCTTGTTTTTATTACTAGAGGTCTGAAAAACAGGGCCAGTGAGGGAGCTGCAGAGGAAATGGCAGAGGAGAGAAGTGCTGTGGCAGGCTCTCCACCCCTCCCCCCTCTGCCTTTGGCAGCCAGGGACTTGAGCATGGCAGGAGGGGTCACCTAGGTTTTCTTTAACCAAGTCAGGGAGTGCTTGGCTCCCAAGGGAAAAAGAAAGCATATCCCTCACCTGGGGACCAGTTGAGCTCCTACTGCAGCCTCTGCCTGAGCTGCAACACCGCATACTGCAGAATCCATGAAGGAGACAAGCCCCAATTCATCATGGTCTATGATGAAGTCGTTGGAGCGTAGTGAGATCTCACAGCAGCTCAATCAAATGGAAATAAACTCAGTCCTGGTTCACAGTGGACCACCACAGACACAGAGCACCCAATCCTGAAAGCAGTTAGCAAGCAGGCAGAGGACAGTCTTCTCCTGGTGATCTAGGGGGTCTGCCAACATCCCAAGGCCTCAGAGCGCAATTGAACTGTTCAGTTAGAGGTTCCAGAGTCCTGCCAATCTCTAAGACCATGTTTTCATCCGTTCACTTACTCATTCAATATCATGTACGTCTGACTACTATGTTGTCGATACTTGGACATAAACAAGTAGTCCTGAGGTTTTCTGCCAGCTTGAATAAAAAAAAAGGGGGGGGGGAATCAATAAAAATAACGTTTCTATCCTAAGGGTCTAGTTCTAGCACTCACTGCATGTGCACCAAGAGTTTTGACTCTTTCCTTGATTATCTCAAGTCCCCGAGCCTTTCTGACTCAGTACTTCAGCACCTCAGAAATTAGATCAGGCCTCTTGTCTTGCTTCTGTGCACCGGGTCTAACCTGTGCACTGTCGCTTGGCCCTTTCCTCCAGCTGAAGGCCATTTTTCACATTGCTTCCTCTCAGCATCTAGAGCATCACCTACTTGCCTTTGCTCAAGAGGCCTGGTCAGTATCCTGCTTTGGGGAGCCTGCTTGGGACCTGCGTGGCCTCCAGTGGCCTCCATGCTGCGACCTATTGCTTCTCGGCACAGCCTGATAGAAGATCAACTCGTTGGCTACCCCAATCCTACTTTTCCCGTTACATCTCTCTCAATCTTTGCTTTTTCTTTTTCATTAGAAAAGTATTTGCTGCTCACCTAGGTTGGGGATTTTGGGAATCTTTCAGAAGTTCAAACAAAGCAAAACAAACACACAAACAAAAAACTAGTTCAGTTGCCTTTATCATCATTCCTTGAAAACTACAGCTACTGTACTGGGACAATATCCCTTGCAATGGATCATTCATGCATGTCCTTGCTGAAAGATCTCCCCTTCCCTTCCCTTCCCTTCCCTTCCCTTCAAGCCCATTCTTACAGTCAAGACTGAACACATCTTACAATGGCCTTCAGGACAAATGATTTTTTTTCCCATGTGTTGACTGGACATCTGCCATGTGACTAGGAAACACTAACACAGAGGCCTATGCTGTAGGGATAAGACTGCTGGCCCAAAAGGGAGCCTTGGTTGGTTACATTTGGGCTTGTCTGATGGCTGCCGCTCTCTCTGTTCAGTCACCACATGGGAACAATAAGCTTTCACTGTGGCACAGGAGGTGATAACATTTTAAATAAGATGGCGATGGTGGTGATGATTTACAAACTGTAAATGCTGACTCACTCAGAAGAGATATGCCCAACTCACGATGTGATTTAGAACATGAATGCTAGCCCCAGGTCCTGGGTTCTGGCCTACCCTCTCATGGTAATGGGTACAGAGGGATGCTTGCTGTTAGAAAGGGATGTTGATGCTTTTTAGAGTCAAAGAGTCTAGATGGATGGGATGGTTTCATAGACCCAGCTTCATCCTAACCTCCACAGTTTATTTAAACCCAGTCACTGCTCTGTGCCAGAGTGCATGTGACTTTGCCTTGATAAATGGTCAGGACATTGCTTCTTTGGGACAGGACAGTGCCCTGCGATCATGCAGCCTTCACAGTACTCTACCACCTACCACCCACTCCTCTCGTGTGTGTGTGTGTGTGTGTGTGTGTGTGTGTGTGTGTGTGTGTATTAGATCTGCATTGTGGTTCTTTTATCATCACAAATTTCTGGTCAGGAGTCCTTGGCATGGGTTTTTCACATGACCCTCCTGACTACCACACTCACATCGCCTAGGTATGGAGTCAGGAGCCATCTGCTCAGTAAATGCCTCAAATGATCTCACTGGCCAGATTGGAAAATCTCCTTCCCAAGTAGAGGCTGAGTTCACAACTGATCATCTTGCTCAATGGGAAGAGAGTTGGCCAACCGGAAAAGCAGGGCTTCACCTCTGATGTTGTCCTTGTCAGATCAGTAAAGCATAATAGAAATATTTTGAGATAACACATTTTTGTTAAGAAGTCAAATAGGTGGTATGTAGGCAAAAGCAATCTACAGTCTGTTGCCAAATCTCTTCAGTTCTGGGGTGTCACAGTGACTGTTCATTCCCTCACTGGCCAAGTCTCTGTGTCTATGAGGCCAAGATAAGAACCATTCCTTAGAGGTTCAGAAGGGCAGGAGAATGTGGACAATCAGCTAGTGCCCTATGACCAAGCTTAGGCTGGCTTGCAGGGAAGAGTTAAGGGAAGTTATTCATTGTGATGGAGGAGGGGGCCTTGGCCAGGACTAAGGAGGACTACTGACTCGCAAGGTGCTTTAGTTGTGTTCCCAATTCTACATGAAAAAAGAAGGGTAAAGGGTTGGGGTGAGAATGTGGTGGTGGCCCTGGGAGAGGGGATTCTTGTGCATATCTTTCCTTCCATGAGCAGGAATGGTGACACCTCGAGAGCCAGGAAAGAAGTCAGACTAGAGAAAATGTAAAGGCTTATGTTCTGGACTCCTGGTGGGAGACAATGGGTTGGTTGGCCAGCTAATAGGGCTGCCCAAGGAGGGAAGCAGTCTCACCTTTTTGTCTGAAAAGGTATTTGTCTGGATATAGCACAGTTTCACACAGGGTCATGGGTAGCCAGGTAGTTGGCTGCCATGTTGGCTTTAGGCCACCTAAGGAACTCTAGACATTATGGAAGGGCAGGAGCTGCCTCCCCGGAATCTGGAATCCACTTCCATGTCTCCCCCTCCGTTTTTTTGCGTCTTCGTCTTCCTGTGTTTCTTGTCCTGTCCTGCTTTCTGATGCAATCCTCTGGACCCAAGCCTGCTTGCCAGGGAGGAATGAGACCACAGCTGGGGAGCCAGCTGCTAGGCTGTCTCATCCAACCCTCCTCCACGCCAGCACCTCCTCACCTCTCTTTTCTCCTCCTCTAACTCGCCTACTTCTCCCACTCATTCCCGTCTGCTCACAAACTCACATGCCTTTTCCTCTTGGTGTGCTCCTTTCTATTCCTGCTATCAGCGCCCCACCTCTCCCTCCTGCTCCTGTTACTCATTTTCAGATGCCCCCTCCCTCATGTCCCTTGGTGTCTGGAGTGAAGAAGGCTGAGTCGCCATGGAATTACCACAGGCATGGAGGGGGAGGGGCAGAGCCCTGAGCCAGCCCCAGCCATGCTCTGGTTGTATACCCGGGGACCCAAACTCCTCTTCCTTAGGCCTCAGTTTACCCAGAAATTATGGAGAGGGCGGTGCACTCTTAAGGGAATGCTGTGCTTCATGGAGACCTCCTCTTGAGCTCTGCCCCCATCCCTATCCCCATCGAGCCTGGCTGGAACAAGGCTCCTTTCCTGGCTGGAGCAAGTGTAATGCTTGGGGTGGGGGTGGCGGTCAGAGCCCATGGAGGGGGCTCTGCTGCCCAGCCTAGTTTAGGCAAACAGCAGGGACTGCTGGCAGCCGCTCCAGCCCCCACTTACGCTGTAACAGCTGCAGTCCAGCTGCTGGCATCCCTGCTGGGGGAGCGTGCTAAACCTCTCTGGGGTCAACGCTGTGGTATGTCGGTTTCCATAGCAACCAGCCAACGGGCCACTTTCTCAGAACAATTCCCCTACTCAGCCGGGTTCTGGACTTAGCTCAGCCCAAGGGCATGTGCTGAGAGCAGAGCAGGATGGGGGAGAGGGCGCCTAGGGTCCCACTCGGGCCCCACAAAAAGTGGTTATCTCAGCCTTGTCTTCACACAACGTCTGGATCAGAGGCTAAGATTGCAGGCAGTCTTCCCGTCTGGCTGGCCCTGATCCCCTCTCGGTAACACTGCCACCTCCCATTGCCCATCCCCAGACCCCCAAGCTTGGGCTTGGTTGGAAGACAGCTCAGGCCTTTGTCTGGGTATAGACAACAGCTGCTTGGCCAGGCTTAGAGCTGGAAGGGAAAATCCCGGGTGCTGTAACCATGTAGGTGCATATATGTGGTGTGGGTGGGTGGGGGACACTTTTCTGCCTTCTATCTCCGTACCCTTGCAAGAATAAATGAATCTCACTTGCCCCGTCCATGTGATGTCAAGGAACGGAACCCAAGTAAGCTCTCTTCTCCATCTTTAGAGATGGAAAAAATGCTTATAGGACCAGAATAAACTTCCGGAATGGAGCAGTCCGATATGGTCTTTGACTGTCAGAAAAAGGAGCACACTTGGTGTAGGAATTACAAGGAATCTTCGTCCATTTTCTGGATGAGGAACCCAATGGAAAATGGGTTCCTGGGGGCCATGACAAGGCACCAGTGCTGCTGTCTGCTGTGTGCCTCCCTGAACCCGGCCAGTGCCTGACCTCTTTCCCCAGGGTCGACAGGAATACAACTCAGGCCCTTGTGGACTTGCTCTGTGGACTTTGTTTCTGGCCAGTTCATTTCTCAAGAGGACCTATTAGGAAATGGGGAAACTGAGGTTAGACATGGAGCTGATGAGTAATCCTTAGAACTCCAGATTTGAGCACTGGGGCTGGGACTTGGAGACGCTATGTGGGTGGTCCCTGAAAAGATCTGAAAGTCATAGAGTGTTATTAGGGTGGCCGGTCCAACTGTTTTTTTCAGTGGTTTCACTTTCAAGGAGCCCTGATCCGCCGTCTCCACGCTTTTAAAATGAGGGGACAGATGTCCATGGGCCACAGCTGCACAAGTTAAGCTCTGGAAACAGGTGTGGAATTACTTCCCCTCCCCCACGAGGGGAATCAGGAGAGTGGCTAACTTTAGACACTGATGGGTTTTTCCCACCTAGGAAATAGATGCACTGCTTCTGATTAGCTCTTCCCATCGTGGACTCTATAGCAGAAGGCTCTGAGGGGTAAAGAATGGGCTTCCATGCCAAACAAGGCCCTAAAGAACTCCAGGGTGCCTTACCACGTCAGACCCTTTATGAAACAACACTAAAACCCAATTTTACCTCGAGGTAGGGGGCAACTGTACCCTCATTCAAGTCTTACGAACAACCCCACTCACTAGCTTCTATAAGAGGTCCCCACACTCTTTGCTCATGCTCCTCACAGCCCCACCCCGACCCCAGCCCTGTCTGCAGGCTGAAGGGGCAACTGTGGCCTCTTTGCTTTCTTGGATGGGACAGTGCTCTAGAGCGAGAGAGGAGAGCATTCTAGCCAAGCGCCTAGTCAGAGGAACTCTAAAGGGGAGATGTGCTCCTTAGAGAAGCCCTGTTCTCCAGGGGGCCATGGCTGGTCTACAAGAGGTGCTCCATGAGGATGGGCAGAAGAGAATCCATCCCCTGTCCCAAGGGGGTAAGTTCTTACTTTCATAAGGGAGAAAACTGAACCAGAGCGCTTGTCTAAGGCTACACGGTGCTTTCCTAGTTTACTCTTTTACATCACTTCCTGAAACACTCAAACTAGGTAAGAGCTCTACCACCGCAGTACAGCTCCTGTCCTGACTTCTTTTACTTGAGAGCCTTTCAGTTTTCTCAGGCAAGGAAAATGTAAGAGACAAGTCAGAAGACAGCGCTGCGCCCCCCCACCCCCATTTTTTGGAAGCTAGATAGATATATAAGGACGTGAGAGGAGTTATTAGTTTTCTTAAAATAGATTTTTAAAATAATAGTAAGTTTACAAATCAAATAGATCATATTTCGGTTTTCAGAGAGCTTGTCCTCTTAGAAGGAAAGAGTATTTTCTCCTTGGAGATATTCAAGGTCCTCTAGTAGAAGATGTCTGTGCATGGTACTTATATTTACGATGTTTCATCCCAGATGTACATACTATGACATAGTTTAATTTATAAATTAAGCACAAGGAGGTGTTAACAATAACAATAAAATGGGATAATTATACTTTGGGATCTTATTAAGTAAAATAAAGATTTCTTGAATAGAGGCATTAGTGTAGGGTAACATCTCATTGGAAAATTGAGCCAATGACTGAGTGACTAACCAGTGAGTATTGTGTACAGCATGGACACACTAGACAAAGGGACTCATGACCCACTTGGGAAAAGGGCAGCATAAGACTTTATCCTGCCACTATAGTGGCATGTAATTCAAAACTGGTGATTCAGGCTGGAAAGATGGCTCAGTGGTTAAGAGCACTGACTGTTCTTCCAGAGGTCCTGAGTTCAATTCCCAGCATCTACTTGGTGACTTACAACCATCTGCAATGGGATCTGATGCCCTCTTCTTGTGTGTCTGAAGAGAGCTAGAGTGTACTCCTATACATTAAATAAGTAATATTTTTAAAAACTTACGAATTGTGTCCGTACATCCTCCTTCCTGGCCTCATACCCTGGGCTCTTCCTTCACGAGCCTCTCCGTCTGCATGTAAACCACAGAATGCCAGGTTACCAGCCATGAGCCCCTTTTCTGCAGCAGAAATCAATTTATACGTAAGGAGAAGATTCCTCAGGAGAAGGCTCACTGCTTGACATTTTATTTAGTAATTTCTATCTTAGTTTGGCTTCCTATTGCTGTGATAAAACACCATGACCAAAAGCAACTTGGGCAGGAAAGTGTTTTTATCTTATACTACCAGGGGACAGTCTAGTCCTGACGGAAGTCAGGGCAGGAACTCAAGCAGAACGGAAACCTAGAGGCAGGAGCTGAAGTAGAAGACCTGGGGCGATGCTGCTTATTGGCTTGCTCTTCAGGCCATGCGTAATCTGCTTTCTTATGTATCCTGGAACCACCTACTTAGGGACAGGACTGCCCACAGTAGACAGGGCCCTTCCACAGCAACCATTAACCAAGAAAATGTCCCACAGGCTTGCCAACAGGCCAGCCTTATTGAGGCAATTTCTCAATCAAGGTTCTCTCTTCTCAGACGACCCTTGTATCAAGTTGACAAGAGTGAAGAAATAAAACCAACCAAGAAATGAAGAACAAATAGGGGAAAATAGATAACCCTGGACAGTGTAGGTTGTTTCAGGGTCTTAAAGTGTCATGCCTGCAGAAATTAGGTTCTGCCTTTTGGCTTTTATGTACTTGAGAGAGGAGCTGTTTGGAGCCCTTGGTGGCAAAACGTTTTATTCCGGCAACATGTCAGGACTGATATTGTTCTCCCAGTGTCTGATACAGTCATCAGGCACTGCGCAGACCTGGGCCAAAGTTCTTCTTCTGCTAACTCACCCTCTCCTCTACTTTCTCTCTTCTTTTTTACATCATTTTAAATTGTCACTACCCGAGAAGGATGTTTATGTGCTGTGTCTGGTGTACCAAACGTCCCCATGCGTTTATATGCATGTGCCTGTGTGGATGTGGGTTTCACTCTTGTCCTGGGATGGTAGGTACCCTTAGGAAATGAGAGGCATGATGGGAAAGGACTTGTGATGGTAGCTGGTCCTTCTTACGTACTCATGCCCAATATTTGGTGAGGACTTCTCCTCCTTTTCAAGATGGGTAGGGCTCTTTCAGTTGAGGGAAAGAAGGTGCTGCTTAGAGGAATCTTCCAGTCTGTAAACTGGGGTGATTACAAACTCTGATCTTTTCACTGAAAGGATTGGTTTGACTTATGCCAGTAACTGGGAGAAGAGATACCAACCCCAAACATCTCTTAGGGCCTGATCCACTGCTGGGTGTCCCACTACGGTGAGATTTCCTACCCAGCTTCTTAAAGAAGAAAGCCTGAGTGTGTGCATGTGTGATTTATAGACACACCTTCTCTGATTTATAGACACGTGAAGCAGTAGACACAGGAGGAAGAGTAGGTAGAGGTACGGGGAATTGCCTGAGATCAGAGGCCTCATTAGGAGAAGGTCCTAATCAGCATTATTTATGAAGGTGTTCCGGGTAGGAATCTGTGGTAAGTGGTGTATGTGAGTGTGTGTGTATGTGTGTGTGTGTGTGTGTGTGTGTGTGTGTGTGTGGTGTGTGTTTGAGGGTGGTGAGGCTCTGTATGAGATGGAGGGAGAAAAGAACAGAATACTTTAAAACCCAAGGGTCAGAGAGCTGTTAAGACTTAGAACTTAACTCAAAAATGCTCTTTGACACTCTTGGCCCAACCCAGAGTCTCTGAGGAGAAGTGGGGAGTGAGGGCATGGTGAGGCATCCAGGTTCCTATGCCTACGTGGTTTTGATATCTTGGGACCCCACCCACAGTAGCCACACTTAATAACACTCCTCAATCCAGTCTCCCTTCTCCTTCACTGCCTGATGCTTTGGAGACCACGTGCTCTATGAGCCACACTGAGATGGTAGAAGTTGTTCTGATATAGGGAGAATTTGGACCTTCCAGACCGTGAGGTTTGCCTGTGTACAATGAAAGTTTGACTCAGTGGTCCAAGGAGTGTGGGGAAGAGCTTCAGAAAGAAATGCAGACATCAATTGGCGTTTGCTCCCCAGCTTCTCCAGAAGAGACCAGGGGCAGAAGCTGGGTTAATGCAGATGTTCTTCCAGGGGTGAAAAACCACTTCTCCCTGAACCCAGGTCAGCCCTGACTTGTGGTGACAGGCCAGCTTATCAAACCCATTTGTCAGCTTTAGACTAAAAGCACCTGTGAGGGCAGAGGGGCCTCCTGGCTGCATGCAGCAAACGTCTCTTGCTTGGAGGAGTCCCTAGTTCGGTGTGGATCTAACATGTACCCTCCAGTTCAAGACTCGGGCAGGCATTTTAAATGTACAACTTGGCTGCATCATCTCAGAAGTCCATGGTCTTCTTCTTGGGGCAGGCTGGAGGCCAGGAAATGGCCTCTGGTTCCATCGGTCTTTCTGGCACCAGAAATCCAACAACAGCAGCTTTCCAGAGGGGAGCTAGGCACGGAGCCAGTTTCACAGCAGGTGTCAAAGGAGATGTGGGGTGGGGTTGGGGGCAGGGTCTACCACTGTCCCTGCTCCCTTTGTGACCCAAATGCTGCTAAAGCTGGTCCCAGGCACAGTGACCGCCAAGCGCCCCATGGGAGGAGAAGGATGAAAGAGATGGGAAATTCTCGTAAATTTTTAATCTGAAAAATAAAGAAAGTGTGAATTAGAATTAATGCAGGTATTAAATATTTAAAGTTTCTGTACTCACTTTCATTTTTAACATATTCCCTCGCTCAAAAGCCTCCATAACGCTTGTCAGATTTGTTCTCGAGATGTCCCCGTCTCTCTCCATCTCCCCCCAGGCCCAGCCCCAAAGTTTGAATTCAGGTATTCATCATCTTGATGGAAATTTTCATTTTATTTCTCCTACAGGAACCATCTGATCTCTCTCTCCCTCTTTATATTTATGCTTTCTCTATATGGCAGCATAAATAATTAATGCCATTATAAACACATCCTATGCAAAATATTTATTAGAAAAAATAACTCTTTAATTTGGCATGTCATTTAATTCCAATCATAGCATACAGGCTACAATTAAAGGCGGGGCTGGGCTCCAGCCTGACTGCTAACACTTGCACAGGTACAACGAAGTCTCCCACACTGAAGCCCCTTGGAGTTTTGGTTGGCTTTTTTGTTTTGTTTTGTTTTTGTTTGTTTGTTTGTTTGACTTTTTTTTTAAACTTGAATTCCTTTGATTGATGGAAGCTGGCGGCATCAATTGTCCAGGGGAGTGGGACTGAAAGTGTGTAGAAACAAGGCAGGGATTCTCTTCTGTCTTCTCCAGAATGGCAGGCAGAGCTGTCGTGGGTCCCTTCAGTCGTACTCGGTGGCGTGGCGTGTATCTGAAAGGCTGCTGAACATTCAGACGTGAGGCCCTTGGTACGGCTTCACGGAACGGATCGGACCTTCAGGGAACGGATCGTATCGTTGGAATCCCAATGGGTGCTCACAGAGGCCTGGCTCTGGGGTGTGATCGCAAAGAGATTCCTAGAGTTGGGTTTCATGCATGTATTCATTTAACAACTATTTATGGAGTGTTCTACGTGTGCTGGGCATGGTGGTAAGTACTGGAAATGTAACAATAAATAAGGTGGGGGTGGAGGCTGAGAAGATGCAGCTCCTGAATATTTTACCGTCGCCTCTGTTCAGCTGCCCTTTTTCGGCCGAACACACTTCCTGTCTATCTTCAGGAATCTATTAGTGCGGCTCCACCCCTAGGTTTTAAGAAATCGCGACTAATATTTGAGTAACTCAGTGTTCCTAGTTTTATGGATTCCCCTGGGCCACAACCTCGCCAATAACACCACAGCCACCACCACCCACTCCTCCCTGGGAAGGATCCTGAAAACCACGTGACTCGATCTACATTCCTCTCCTGGCTGCAGTGTGGTCCTCCCTCTGCAGTTTGGGGAAGTTTCTTTGGGAAAACAGTTGAATCTACCATGACATATTTCACCATGAGTCACCTCCAGGCCCAGACTCTGAGGGTTTGATTTCAGTTTTAAAATGGCACTTTCTGGCCTTTCCTCCCATTAACTATCTTCCGTCAGTGTCCCCAGGCCTGACATCATCCAGTGTGTATCCTCAAGCTTAAAAGCCATCCATGTACTTGTGGCCCAGATTCTTGATAATTTTTTCATGTGGCAGAGAATAATGAGGAACAACTCGTGGCTTGAAAAAAAAAAAGTCTTTTATGGCTAACACGTTGCCAGCCTGTTATAACTTCACCGAGGATGAAATTAAAACAAATGGCGAGTCTTGTGTCTCCAAAAATAAGATAATGGGAAGAATTGTAGAGCTAGAAACTGGTAGCTTGTTCCTTCCTGGTTCTGGACTTATGGAGCTGGGCCAATGTTTACTTCAAAACTTCTCTCTCTCTCTCTCTCTCTCTCTCTCTCTCTCTCTGTCTCTCTCTATCTCTTTCTCTTCCTTCCCTCCATCTATCTCTCTCTGCTCTCTCTCTCCTCCTCCTCCTCTTCTTCCTCCTCTTCCTCCTCCTCCTTCTATTGAGACAAGATCTCACTGTGGCCTTGATCTCACAGAGATATACCTCATGAGTGCTGGAATCATAAGCCTGCACCTTTACAACTCTCCCATGGCTGGCTCCTTACACAGCTGGGGGTGACCTTAAACTTCTTATCCTCTTGTCTCCGCCTCTCAAGTGCTAGGATGATAGGTGGCCTGTGCTACCATGCCTGTCTATTGCAGAAAGAGGTTGATGTGTGACCTGCGAGGTCTTCATGCATATCAGGTGCCGTCACTTGGCTGGAATCAAAGATGCTTTGGCTTCAGCTTAGGAGACACATGAGATTCTTCAGGAATCATATCTATGCCTCCACCTCTGAACCTTTCAGGGGAGCTGATGATCCTATCCAGGGATTTGTAGCATAAACATTTACGGGACTTGTCAGTCCCTTGCCCTTGCTGTTTCCAGTCAATAGGGACAGTCACAGGACTAGTTCCTACCCAGGATCTAGGATGGGTTCTGACCTCCTTTAATAAGAAGGTTGTCAAGAGCTTGATGTTAATTCTCTTGGCCATTTTGCTCTACTTTCAAAAACTATGCTTCTGCCTTACTTTTAGGACCAAGATGCCATTTGCAGTGTATTTTAATATTTAGACATTTAGAATCCTTCTTTGGGGTTCAGAGAGGTAGATGCTTCAGGCATGTCAGTTGCTTTATCAGAGGACTGGATTTTGGATCCTGACACCCACATCAGAGAACTTATACCTGAAAGTCTAGCTCCAAAAGACACAGTGCCTGCTTCTGTCCTCCACTGATACCCACATACATATTTATGCACCCACATACACAGAGGCACATACACATAAATTAAAAACAAACAGACAAAACCTCCCTCTGAACTGTGCCAAGCTGGAATACCACCTAGACCCAGACCTTGTTAATTCCTTCTTCATTGGCTTCTTCTCCCTGGCCTTTGCTGCTAGGTCACTGTATAGGTAGGCCGGCCTCCATCCAAGTCAGAGCACTAATGTGGTTCTGCTCCCAGCCCACTGCTCCCTTCACTCATTCACTCTGTATTGAGGAGGTACCATATCTCAGGACACTGTGCTGGGCACTTGGGTTTCAGAGCAGACTCAGCCCCTTCTTTCTAGAGGTTCTGACTTCCATTCTGCTAAGCTTTTCAGTGAGTGTCATGTTAGCCATAAACATGGTGTGTTTAAGGAATATAAGCCTTATAAAGAAGTGCTGCCTCTGTGGGACTCTTCAGTTCATAGCTCAAGGCTGTCTCCTGACTCTGCTTAGCATTCAGCCGAGAAATGACCTGACTCAAAAGGACCCACCGTGAGGCCTGATCTCTGATAGGAAGCCACCTCTGCACCATCCCCTGTGACAAATGCAACTTGGTGTCTTTCGGCTTGGTTAATAAAACCCGCTCTTGCTTTTCCTAATGTCCAGTGCCTGGAGTGACAGGGCCATAGCCAGTAAGTGTGACAGTGACAAACCAGAGGACGCCGTCAGCCTGGAGCCACTGAGTACCTTTTATTGAACTCGACAAATATCCAATAACCCAGGCCTCTGGCATGTTCTCCTAGAATATTTGATACAAACTGAATGGAGGCTTGAAGGGAGGGGCATTTCAAACAGAGAAAAACGTTGGTACCTCTGAGTCTCAAAGGACAGAAAGGAATAAGGACAGCTCTCGAGGTCCTTTCTGTAAATCTGTCTCAATGTGACCGACTCTGAATCCTTAAGCACTTCATCTAATAGATGAATAAAGCCAACATCTAGACAACCAGTTACTAATTACCAAAGTCAGCCCATGCACACATGATTTTATGGAATATTCACCTCTACTCAGGTGGAGTCTGTTGTCCCAGTTTAACAGCTTAGGTGGCTGACATACAGTGAAGGGACAATCGGGGTTTAAGCTCAGACTTGCCTTTGTATCTCTTGTTCCTTTGGCTGTTCTTTTTCTCTAGTGAATGCCCCTTCTCCACAATGCAGACGATCTAGGTCTTGTTCTCCAATGGAACTAGAGCAAGCATTAAAGAGGCTGCTTTTTAAGTTTAAATTCTGTCAAGTGAAAAGGATGCAGGGATAGCTCAGTTTTTCTTCCCAGGGCGTTCCTTATTGTTCCCCGTTTCTAGTGCCTTCAGTATATAGACCCTTGTATATTCAGCAAAGAGCAATGAGAAATCCAATGCTCCAGAAATCCGTTTCCAGGAGTGAGGGACTGGGCTTACTTCTCTTGCCTCCTGCTTCTTTGTTTCTGCAGTCTGACCCCAGTGAGGATGGAAATCTTAATGGTAGGCCAAACCAAATGTTCTAGATGTCATTGCCCATCACCTACATGCTATATAGTCTTGGATATGAGAATCTGCAGCCCGTCTGCCTGAAAACACACCCAGCATCTCAGGAGCCCAGATGAAAGGCAGTAGGCAAGCCAGGAAGCAGCCAATAAGGTGGACCGATTCCCCAGATGGGGCTCAGGCCATTGTGGGTGTTTACCTTGATAGCCCAGTGTGCTTCTTGCCACTTGAAGTTCTCCCAAAGGCCGGGGGGAAGAGCTGAAAATGTCCCAGGCAATATGAAAATGAATAAGGGCTCAGCAAACAGAGCCCAGCTTCTGAGCAAACAGTTGAAAAGGCAGGAAGGCGGTCAGTCGGTTGGGTGAAGCAGGAAGACAGGAAGCTGCTCAAGGAGAGCTCTCAACAGGAAGAGTTGAGGGAGTGCAAGTCAGGACCTGATATGTGGCTCCCACTATCCTCATCCAAGATTCCCTTTCTGCCAAGAGAGACACAAAGGAAATATGTCTCAGCCTTGGGTTAGACAGAGAAATGTTGACAGAAAGAACCTCATGATCTATTTTTTTTCCGTTTTATTTTGCAGATAAGATCATATGTGACCCAGGTAGTCTAGAGTGTTCTCTGAGTCGGAGATGACTCAGAAGGTATCTTCCTAGCCTCTGCCTTTTAAGAACTAGGATTGCAGATGTGTGCCACCATCACCTGGCTTTTTCTACCATCTTTCTACAACAGAAAGGAATTTGGAAGCAAGGAAGACATGAGCCCTGCACCTTCCTATGAGTTGGGAGGCCTGCTTTGCAAATCTTTCTGTTGCTATATGACCTTGAATAGGTTCATCTCTTTGGGGAGGATGTTCTGTAGACTTCCAGGGTTGTAGCAACCCAAACCCTAGAAGACTACCTCATGTGGGTCTACTTCCTTACTCGGACCGAGAGTGGAGACTCATTTGGGGGCTGTATGCTTTCACAGTGCTAGTCCCATGCACTGCTCCATGGGGCAGCATTTCATAAAACCGTGGCTTTCGGTTTGCTTATTTTCTTTTCCTGTTGGTTTTTTTATTATTATTTTATCAAAATGGTAATCATACTGTACAGCATTCACTGCACTGAGAATGTAGACAAGGTTTTGCGAGCATGCCATACAGCATGGGATAGACTGTAGGCTGTAGCAAAAAGGCCGTGAGCCAGATCTGGCCAGAGACCTCGGGGGCAGTGGTCCTCCTGGCTGCTCTATTGGCTCTTGGGCTTCTTTATCAAATACCCTAGGGCTAAGATGGGTGAAAGGCAGTCTGTAGGGAATGTTTCCATAAACGGAAGCCCTTGCTTTGCTCTGATTATAGAACAGAGCAGTCCTGTAGCTCAGAGACAGGGTTAACAGCACAGTTAGTTGCAAACTGCCTCAGCCAGGCAGCAGGTAAAGTGTTCAAGGCTTTGTTATAGAAAGAGAGATGAACTGGGTGGTGGTGGCGCACGCCTGTAATCCCAGCACTCTGGGAGGGAGAGGCAGGCAGATTTCTGAGTTCGAGGCCAGCCTGGTGTACAGAGTGAGTTCTGGGACAGTCAGGGCTACACAGAGAAACGCTGTCTCGAAAAAACCAAGTCAAAAAGAGAGAGAAAGAGAGAGAGGAGAGAGAGAGAGAGAGAGAGAGAGAGAGAGAGAGAGAGAGAGAGAGGAATGCTGAACAAGACAGAGTACAGGTTATCAGATATACCAGAGTCTAACAATGGAGGAGGGAAGGAAGGGAGGAGAATAAACACAGAAAACAAAGTAGAAATAAGATTCTAGGTTTTAGAAGATGTGGTGAAAAAGTTTTGTGGGAGAGCGCCTAGGCTGGAGATTGGAAAGGCTCTCTGAGAATGAGATGTAGGGACTGAAGGGGGTGGATGAGAAAAAAG
Organism: Apodemus sylvaticus; assembly: GCF_947179515.1. Classification (NCBI taxonomy): domain Eukaryota; kingdom Metazoa; phylum Chordata; class Mammalia; order Rodentia; family Muridae; genus Apodemus; species Apodemus sylvaticus. The sequence goes on from NC_067478.1 coordinate 95,323,631, forward strand.
GTGGCAGCCATGTATGGCTAGGAGGGGAGAGCACCCTAAGTTGAAGGAAAAGCAAGAGCAAATTTTTAGAAATGTATGCCCAGGGAAGGGAGGAGAAAAGAGAAACTAGGTTTAGGCAGAGAGGCTATACAGTGGAATTTAGGGGTTCGTGCAAAAACATGAGAATCTTCGCCTGATTGAAGCAGAAACCATTGGAGGAGAAGACTGAGTCTTGAGAGCTTCCAGGTATAGAGGCACAAGTCTGGCCGCTGTCGGGGTGTGGGGACCAGACAGAAGGCCCCCACTGGCTCGGTCTTAGCCATGGAAGTAAAGACAACATGGTTGTTGAATTTCTTCTTATGGTGGGAGTAGAAGTAGGAGATCTCCTAATGAGGAGCATGGGGAGTGAGGACAGTAGGTCCAAGACTGACTGGGCTTTTATTAACAGAATGTACTTTTCACTTAGTTCAGGAAGTTGAGTGGGTATAGAGGTTAGAGGCAGGGAGAAGTAAAAGAAAACTTAGCTTTGAGTATGTTGTGTTTGGGATACTTCTGAGATACCTAGGTCAGGATGCCAAGCAGACAATTGAGTACTCATATCCAGGACCTGGGAAGAACACCAAGTGTGTGAGAAGACTTTTAAAACCACAAGACTGAGTAAGACCATGAGGGGAGAGGCAATAAAGAGGGAACAGGGTTCCAGTGTTTTTACAAAGTGACAACAGAGGTAACTGAGAAGGCATGCCAGTGAACTAGGGGGACAGTAGGTGAGTGGGACGCCTGAAGCTGGAGGAGAAAGGTTTTCTGAGAAACAATTGAGCACTGATGCCAAAGGCTGCTGGAAAATGAAGATGAGGGCGGTGAACTGAGCGCTTTCTCGGTCATGGTGAGTTGCTCACCACCTTGATAACTGGTCTTTGGTGGAGGTGTGGGGTAATGAAACCTGACTGGAGTGGATTGGAGAGAGAAAGGAACAGGTGAAAGTGGACACAAGAGTATAGACGCTACCTTTGTAAAGGCTTGGTGGGAGGAAGAAAGTGGGTCCTTTCTGGGAAGAAAGTAGAAGAAAGAAAGGTCTGACCTTTCAATTAAGGTCAGAAAGTGGGGAGGAAGTAGAGTTGGGGGAACACTCCTGCACTGGACAATATGGAGGAAAAAGTCCTTGTTCAAAGTGCACAAACAGGGCATCTATCTCATACTCCCTCCCCAAGGCTTATGGAAAGATTATAAGAGGATCAGAGCAAAACAGTGTCTTCTGGATATGACCAGACCATGGTATTCACAAACTCATAGCAGCTAGAGTTTGGCATGAACAAGATCAACCCAGTCGACCATCTAAGCATTCTAGCTTGGAGTAGAAAAAGATTCATGACCCCTGTACTGGCTCGTTTTGTGTGTCAACTTGACACAGGCTGGAGTTATCACAGAGAAAGGAGCTTCAGTTGGGGAAGTGCCTCCATGAGATCCAGCTGTGGGGCATTTTCTCAATTAGTGATCAAGGGGGAGGGCCCCTTGTGGGTGGTACTACCTTTGGGCTGGTGATGTTGGGTTCTATAAGAGAGCAGGCTGAGCAAGCCAGGGAAAGCAAGCCAGTAAGGAACATCCCTCCATGGGTTCTGCATCAGCTCCTGCTTCCTGACCTGCTTGAGTTCCAGTCCTGACTTCCTTTTGTGATGAATAGCAGTGCAGAACTGTAAGCTGAATAAACCCTTTTCTCCCCAACTTGCTTCTTGGTCATGATGTTTGTGCAGGAATAGAAACCCTGACTAAGACATCCCCTTATCCTGAACTGAGGAACTGAGGACAGTCATTGGCTTCTGGAGGAGAGAGGGTCCGATGTGTATCCTGGTTGATCTGTTAGCCCCATACCCAGCAGTATGTGAGCAGCACTAACCGGAACCATTTGGGTTATTACAAAAATTAAAAGATATGAAGTTGGAGCAGGGGATTGGGAGGTGAGGATCTATAGATCTGGGAGGAGCTAGAGGGACACCTGGGGGGAGTATGATCAAAAATACATATGAAATTCTTCAAGAATTAAAATAAGAATATTTTTTAAAAAACATCTTCAAGATAGCAAGAAGATTGGGTTACAAGCCCAGTGAAAGTGCTGACCTTGTAAAGACTCCACCGTGACCGGGGTGTGAGATGGCCAGAGTATTTTGGTTGTGATGTTGATGCAATAAAAGGGTTATTGATGGGAGAATGAAGTAGTTTTCATCTCATAGAAATCCTTTTTTGTCTATGAAATATACTGCAAGGTCATCAGCAGGAAATAGAGTTGGGGAGGAGAATGTTAGAGACCTGGGGAGGGAGAAGGAAGTGTGATGGCTTCCCCAGAGACTGGGAAATTGAATTTTCTAGGGAAGGGTAGTAGGTTCTCTGACAGTGTTGATAGAGATTTGTGGTCATGGTGGCAGTGACTCCAGTCAGCAAATGTGTGTCATTTTTGTGTCTGTCAGTGTTCAGCTGCTCTGGGCCGGCCCTGAGTAAGTGGGTGAGATACCAGGGCTGGAGTCCTGCTAGGGTGGCCCAGTGGAGAAAGAGCTGCAAGAAACCCAAATTATTGATAAGGAGTTGTTTGAGTGTTAGATTACACAGTCTGTGCTGGATAAAGAGGGGGTGAGCACATAGACATGGATAGCCAAGGGGTAGTTTTTAATAAAGTAAGGTTGAGGATGGCTGGGCTGGGCATGTCAGAACAACTAACTCTAATTGTATCAGACGTGGACTTTCAGAGGTGGGTGGCTCAGTGATCGACGGGACACAGTCTAAGAAGTGACCATGGGGGTGAACCACATGTTCATCAAAGCTAGTGTATTAACCAAATTAGGAGGACGGGACATTGGATGGGCCATCTTCATGGATTCTGAAGTCTGTGACAATGACGGCAGGAGTGATTGTGGAATAATGGGGCTGGCAGGGCTAGCGATCTAGGTGCTAACCTCATGATGAGTGAGAGGCGGATGTGTGAGGGGATGGTTGGGTGACAGACAGTATCAGATAGAAGGCTACTATGAGTGCTGACGAGGAATGCTTCAAGTGAGCCCCGAGCTCTGAAAAAGGAGTGTAGGGGCTGTCATGGATGGAATGGGACACACAGCAAGTTCTCATGTATGCAGGTCACGGAAGACAAAATGCCATCGCTGGAAAGGGCTTCTGAAGAAATGCATCCTTCTGCTGAAACTGAGGTGTTTTTTTTTAAAGGAACTCTGAGTGAACTGAGTTTTCCAGAAAGTATTAAGGCCAAAGAATGTGGGTGCAGCGTGGACTGTTTATACTATAGTGCCCAGTCTGGGAAGTAGAGTCCTGATAGCAACTCAGGTATGCAAGGCCCATCCTGAAAAGGTACAAAATTTTCTGGAGACACTGGTTTCTGCTTGTGATGGATATATCAGAGCCTTCAGCTGGAGACCTGGGGAAATAAGTGACCAACTAGATAGAGTAAGTATAATATGGTGACTAAAGATGTAGATAATTCCTAGAAGTATGTTATCCATTGACACAGTAATAGCATATCAGGGGGATGGCAAAGATGCCTTTAGGCATCCACAGTTAACGATTAATTTTCAGATGAAGAATATGAGGCCCAAAGAGGAGAAATATCTTGTCCAACATCATCAGCTACTAAGTCTATTCAGAACAGAGGTACATGCAGAGTTTGCACGTACTGTGTGTCCGTGGGAGGCAGAAGAAGCAAGAGATCAGAAGTCAGTACTGGCTGAACTAGGAGAACACAACGTTGCTCTGCCTGTTTTGGCCTTGCACTTATCATGACGGCCCCTGTTAGGGACATGGCATAGTTTACAGGGGCCACTGGAAACTGTATTTGTGTCATTCCTGTCACTCCAAGTGACACCTGGATGGGGTATACTAGGTTATTGGGCTTTGGGAGCTTCATGCCTGCTTGGGAAAACACCTGTATAGCAACAAGTAGATGACCAGGAAACACAGTGGATGAGACTACCTTTTAAAACTGGCATCTCCTAGACTGGCCTTGTGCTAGTCAAATAAATGGTTGAATCACTGACTGAGTATCCTCTGCCTGGCAACACTCCCACGAAGCCAAATCCAACTAGAGGACACCACATTTATCCCCAGGGACTCATGGGTTTAGCAATAAAAGACACCCAAGAGGTCTTTGGATTCATGGTCTCGTATCCAAACAGAAGCAAGAGAACTTGTGGCCCACAGAGCATCATGGCCATGTGCTGCCTTTTTATTCAACTTACAGTGCTTCTCCCAAGGGTATTCCACATCTAAGGGTCTGCACCATGAACTGATCTACCTAATTCCTCCTGAATGCTTGAAGATGGAGCAGGGAGAAGAGGTAGCCTCCATCTGGAGAACAAGGGCAGACCCCCAACGAATCATGGCAACTGGGGAGGCCTTTGGCTCTTTAGGAGAAGGTGTAGATGAACTTGGCCCTGATGAGTTACCTCCTGCCTTGCACTCCCTCTCTCCTTCCAGCCTGTGCAAGTGTTAAATAAAGCATCAAATTAAGCAAAATTAAATACATTTCCATGCAGTATTTTTCTCTTGACGGAATCAAACAATGCGGTTGCCATAGTAACAGCCTCTTCTGAAAAGGTCACCTGCAAGAAACTGTGTTTTAGGTACAACTCAAGGAGATTATGGGGGATTAACTCATTTTATACATATATATTAAATATATTTTTTCTTTAAAGGGACTGTTATGAAGGAATAATATCCAACAGAGCTGGAAGATACCCACAAAAAAATTTAAGTCCCTGATAAAGGGTTCTTTTTTTTTCTTCTTTCCTTTTCTTTCTTTCTTTCTTTTTCTTTTTTTTTTTTTAACCAGCATGCAGTGGGGTGATATCTGAAATGGCGACTTTGTGTTTTTACTTGGCTTTAATTAAACCTCAGTCGGGGCTGAGAAATGTGGTGAAGCGAGATAATTGCACTATTCCCAGTACAGTTTTTAAACTCCAGCTTTGATATGCACCTCGTGACAGCCTGAACCTGCCCCCAGACTCCTGAGGCTGCTTGAGGCTCAGCTTCTAACCGCCCCTCTTAACCTGGGACATCAGGGAGCTGTGTGCTTGGGGATCTCCAGCGGTGAAAGAAGGCTGAGAGCGAGGTCGGGGAGCAGAGGCCACATCTCCTCTGAAAAGTTTAGCTCTAGCTTTTGGGAAGGGCCAGCTTGAGCCAACCTAACTCCCAGGCAGAGTGGGACAATTCTTTGGCATTCCTGAGAGCGAGAGTCTTCAGAATATCTTGAGCTAAAATGAGCTTCCTGGTGCAAAGTGGCCAGTGAGACGTTCAGGCAAGCTGAGGGCACAACACATTTCTCTTCAGTACTCTGTGTAAAGCTCTTAAGCAAAACTCCCTGAAGAAAGAGGCTTAGGGTTTCATACTTGGGCCCTCACAGCTCCTACAGCCAACCCACAGTAGCCCCAGTGCTACAAGTCCTAGCTCTTCTGGAGTCAGGATGACAGACACCTAGCTGAGCCGTGCCAGAGTTTGCCTGGCCTTTTTCATCCACCCATTTGGTAGCATTTGTTTTCCAGACACAGACCAGGGGGCTCAGGCTCGCAGAGCACAGAGGTAAACACAGGACTGTATTGGCTTCCAGGGCACTAGCTGGACAACTGCTCCATCATTGGGTTGGTCACATCCCAAAGATAATCCAAACCTCGCTAGCCAGGGCTGACAGTCCCAGCTCAGCCCCAGCTCTGGACTGTAGTCTATGTTTTCATGTGTGTGGTAGGGAACAGCGAAAGGTGGATTCATAGTATACAGACCTGTGATATATAGTCATATGTATATATACAGACATACATGCATATACACATATGAAATACATAGATAGATTGCTGCATATCTCTAGCTGTGTGTAGTATAGGCTCAATTTCTACAAATACTCTCAGATAGAGGACATGACAACATATGGAATTCTCCACCCTTTCTGGGGTCAGGTTCCAGTAACTTCCCTTACTGGATCCTTCAGTTAAGCAAAATAAGCTTGCAGAGTGCGTCAAAGATAGGCTGACCTGAGTTTGAATCATGACTGGCTATAAAACAGCGGAATACTGCTCTTTCCTTCCCCATCAAGTGGGAATAAGAAGAGCTACTGTCTTAAATCACAGGTCCATATGGGGTTGTTCTGAAGATTAAATGAAATGACCCGAGGGAAGGGCCTGGAAAACGGAGGTGCTCACCGGATCTTTGTTGACTATTTGGCGAACATGACTTTTGTACAAAACAAACCGTGTGTTTCTTTCCTGTGAAATCCAGTCTGCCAGCCTGGGGACCACTGGAGAGATTAAAGGAAGAACAGCAATTTCTATCTCTAATCCTCCATGCAATCACTGGAGGTTTCCTTAAACTCTTTTTTAAAAAAGCATAACTACGATTATCCAGGGAAGAAATTTATTTTTAGTGCAACCCAGCCTCCCCAAGAAGATGCATCCTTAAAATAAGACCCCCTAGTGTTAGGCCAGACCAGAAAGACTTTAGTAAAGACTGTGTCCCCATGTAGAGAGGGCATGACTTCCCGTTACTAAAATCTGTGTCTTCATTTAGGATGAGACACCCCTACCTTGTCCCCTGTAGCTCCCAGCATCCTTACATCCTTACAGCCTTACAGTGGCAACATCCCCAAACAGCACCAGACATTGCCAGATAGACACAGTTGCAAAGCACTGGCCTCATGTATTTACTGGGAGCCATGTCTAGTGGATCTGATGAGTATCCCTTGACATCAACTGGGGTGGCTGCTGCTACCAGAGCCCTGTCGTCTGTCCTGGCTGCTTTGGGGGCTCAGCCATGTTCTGTTTCCTGTCTTGGGTCTTACTGCTGAACTTGTCAACTAAAATATGTGCAGTCCTTAAAAGATACTTGACAAGGAGGTTGTGTCTGCCAGCTTCAAATTAGGAGCCTTAGAAGCTGGTAAATTCTTGAAATCTGCCTGTATTGTGCGGTCTTGGGCTAGTTACTTCCTATTCTGAAGCTCAGTTGCTGATCTATAAAATGGGAATGTGCTAGGAATTTCACAGTGCCATGCCAAAGATTAAATGAAATAAGATTTATGAAAGGTTTGCCACAATGACTACAACATAGCTGTCTTAGTGTGAGGCAGGCATCAACATCACCTGCAGGTATTATCCACACATTGGTGGGCCCCACCTCTGCCTTCAGTGGATCTGGTATGGCTCTGAGAATTTGTATTTTCAAGTTCCTAGTGATGTTACTGGTACTGACACCACACCTTGAAAGGCATGGACCGCTACACTTCAATGGGAGGTAGATCATGATCCACTTAAATTAGAACCTTGTAGCTATCCAACTTTGCTTATGAAGACATCAAAGCAGACTGAATTCAGATGATGGTAGTCCAACAGGACTCTCCACGGTGGTGGGAATGACCTTGGTCTCTGCTGGCCAGTTTGGTAGTTGCTAGCCACATGCAATGACTAAATATTTAAAACAGTCGGACAAATGTAGGACTGAGTTAAATTTATATTAATTCAATAGCCCTGTGTGATTATTAGCATGTAGGATGATATACAACAAATTTCCATAAGCACATCCTAGTGCCGATGTGTCCAATAGTCAGGGAGATGAATGGTTAGGTAGGTATCACCTCAAGATCTCAGACTGGGGTCAAGACACATCATTTCAGACACCTGCTCCTTTGGTATGTTCTTAAGGAAATTCTCAAGACCTTGGAGGCTAATTCATGGGTCTCTGCCCTTCCCCCAAACACCTGAATACCTAAGTATCCTGATCAGCCAAGGTCAGAAACAGTTGAAACACAGGAAGTATGGAGTCTGTGCATCCAAGCAGAATGATAATGGACCTTTTAGGGACAAGTCTCTTCTTGGCAGAGATATGCTAGGATGGTTCAGGAACAGAATGAGACCACAACAGTCTCTCTATGGAAGTAGGAAAAATTGAAGAGCAGTATGATCTGTTAAACTATGGGAGAACAAGATGGTTGATTAGAAGACAATTTCATAGGACCCCAAGGGTAGACAGCTGGTAAAAGTTTAGAAGAGGGGCTGGAGAGATGGCTCAGAGGTTAAGAGCAATGGCTACTCTTGCAAAGGTCCTGAGTTCAATTCCCAGCAACCACATGGTGGCTCATAACCATCTATAGTGAGATCTGGTGCCTTCTACTGGCTTGCAGGCATACATGCAGGCAGAAAAGCAAAAATTATTTCTATGGGGCTGGAGAGTGATTAAGCACACTGCCAGAGGACCTAGGTTCAATTCTCAGCATCCACATGGTTCCTCACAAACACCTGTAGCTCCAGTCCCAGGGCATGTGATGCTCTCTTCTGGCCTCTGCAAGCACTGCATGCATGTTTTGCACAGGCATGCATACAGGAAAAACACCCATACACATAAAAATACATACATTTAAAAAAATTAAAGAAAGTAATGTCTATGGCTCAGATAACAAGATGCTTTTCATCTCAGTGCATTTCTGGATGTGACAAAACAATGCAGTGTTACTCTCCCAGAGTCATCCTGACAATGTTCACTCTAGAACCTCTCGTCTCATGCTCTGTCTGCTGTACTTGAGAAAATCATGTAACACAATGGTGAGCATCTCTGGTCCTGGGAATGCACAGAGAGGTTGCTTAAAGCTATTTGTGGAACTCAGTAGCTATAGGACCACAGGAAAATTATGCAACTTCCTTAGCTTTGGTCTTCCCATCTGTAAACAGAAGTGATCCTGGTACGCATATAGAGAGGTGTATTGCTAGAAAAAAAAAAAAAAACAGGATGTCAAGGGTTATTCCGTGCCTGTACCACTCACCTCCCTCCTCATTTCACATGGGCACTACAAGAGCACTTCTGGGAGCCTTTCCTAGAGTGTGTCTTATTCTGGGCCCTTTGACTGAGTAGAGGTGACCTCTCTGCCCACAGGCCCTCAGGGGTGTGCTTTTGCTTCACAACAACAACCATGATGAATTGTGGTGCCTGATACAGCCAAGACACAAGAAATAGCATCACCAGAAAAACCAACTTAAGCCTGGCCTGATTTAGTGCAGAGAAAATGACAGCTGTTGTGCTCGGCTGGCTTCCACCCAGCAGAAGGCTATTTTTTGCAAATAAAATGGTAAGTTGCTAATCAGAAAGATAAATTAAGAAGCATTAAGATAATGATGGTCTAATCACTGTCCACACAGAGAATTGCTAGAGTGAATATCCAGGCTACCAAGTGCTTGAGCACATTTGGTGATTATTTGTATTATGAAGGGAATGATGGATTCCAGGCCTGGAATCAATCTAGCTCAGGAAATACACAAATCTAACCTCCATCGGGGACTTCTGGAGGTCAACTGTTCCCCTGCTGGCCTCCGTCCCCAGCTCTGAACAACCTCTCCCAAACCATTCTTCATCTCTGGCTGTATTATCATTGAGGGTCCCCAGCTTCTATGAAGGCATCTCTTGGTCCAGCGGTTCTGGTGCCCAGTATGCCACTTCTTGGGGACCAGCTGGGCTCAGAGGGAGAGTTCTACTTTGAGAGTAACAGAAATGACCCTGTTTGGGAACAAGCGGGCTACATGGCAAAGGACAGGAGATCGGGTGCTCCTTGTCTCTGAGACCTGCTGAGCAGAAGTGCTGTCCCAGCATGCCATAGAGTCTGGAGCCATCAGGACTGCACAGATTGCTGTCTCTTGATCTGTAGCTGAAGATCCAAGGTGTATGGAGTATGATGCCTGCTGGCTCAGAGCCCAGCATGGGGACTTGGCCAGGGCTCCCATTGGCCGCTATGGAGTATAAGTTAGAGTGAGAAGGAACACTGAGAAACTCTACCCCAGGGCACAAGAGCATTCGGGGTGACATATTCAGCATAGACTAAGAGGAAACTTCCCATTCAAAGAACAAGTTTAGATGATCCAGTATTGACTAACTTGGCGTCTTTTAAGCTCCCATATAATGTCATCTATATCTCCATCTGTGAGATGGGATAAATGACCTAACCTATAGCCTGCTGCAGCTCACTTACCAAGCTGGGGTCATCCCTACGTCTGTGAGGCGTGAGCACCAACTTTAAGTCAGGGAACGATAGTTGGGTTCTAGGCAATGAGGCGCTGTGGTCTGCTTACAAGAACTGCTTTCTTTTTCTTTTTTTTAAGATTTATTTATTATTATATGCAAGTACACTGTAGCTGTCTTCAGACATACCAGAAGAGGGTGTCAGATCTCATTATGGATGGTTGTGAGCCACCATGTGGTTGCTGGGATTTGAACTCAGGACCTTCGGAAGAGCAGTCAGTGCTCTTAACCACTGAACCATATCACCAGCCCAAGAACTGACTTTTAATTGTGAGAATTTTGCAAGCCAGTGGCTATACATAGCCACTATTAAAATTCAGTCTTATACATTTAGTATCAAATACATTGAGCAAGGCGTAGTGGTACACACCTTTTGATTCTAGCACTCAGGAGGTAGACACAGGCAGATTGATTGCCGAGTTCAAAGCCAGCTTGGTCTACAAAGTGAGTTCCAGAACAGCCAGAGCCAAGTAGACCCTGTCTTGAAAAAGATGTCAACAACAACAAAATAAATTATGTTAAAAAGAAAGGTAATAAATGCTCAAATTTCTTGCCTTTCTTAGCATTCTACCCTCATCCCTACCCTTAAGGTTATCTTCATCTATCAGATCCGTCAAGGAAATATTGTATGATGTGAGCTACTCTGAGTCCCTTTCCAACTTTATGTTTGATAACTTTACATTAGTATCTTAAAACTAACCACAGTGAAAATGTCCTTCTAGAGAGTCAGTTACATCAGCACACCGCTGATCTTAGGATGTCACAAGGGCTGTGACATGGTGAGGGTTCCTAAGGCACTGTAAGAAAAGCCCCAGCCCAGGGCCAGACACAGCGCATGCTCCGTTCATGGTAGATATAATCAGGAAGACAGGTTAAAAGCTGCAGTGGGCAGGCACTGAAAATCTGAGAATGGCACCAATTTGAATTTCCGAATACTTGCATCTTCAAAATTCAAATTGTAAAAGGCCAAATCAGACCTTGAAAGTATTAGGACAGTGTCATTAGAAAGTAAAGAATTCAGGCTGGAGAGATAGATGGCTCAGAAGTTAAGAGCACTGGCTGCTCTTCTAGAGGACCTGGGTCCAATTCTCAGCATCCTCGTAGTGGCTCACAATCCTATGTAGCTCCAGGACTGTGGGATCTGACACTGCACACACATGGTAGACATGTAATCAAAACACCCATACACATAAAATTTAAAAGAGAAAGGGAAAAAAGGGTGAAATAGTTCTTTTGAAACATAAAAATGTTTCCCATGGCTGGAGAGAGCACTGTTATTGCGGAGGAACTGAGTTCAAGTCCCAGTACCCACGTGGGGTGGCCCACAACTGCCTCAAAGTCCAGTTCCAGGAGTATCCAGTGCCTGTGTAAGTAAACACACACACACACACACACACACACACACACACACACACACACACACACACACACACACACACAGTGGAGACAGTGTGGGGAAGAGAGTTAGTTTTTTGTTTTGTTTTAACTTTCTTTTTTCCTTTCACCATGAGTCCCAAGTATTGAACTCGGGCTCTCAGATTAGGCAGCCCACTGAACTATCTTGCTGGCCCACAAATGGATTTTTTTTGCTCACTGTTTTTAAGTGAGTTCCAGCATCTAACCTACAGGCACTAACTGGTGGATACCATGCCACCTCTGTATATTTTCTGAGCCTCTCCAGGGCCACTCCTTGCTGCCCACTGAGGTTATAAAGGAAAAGAGAACTGAGCACCTTTCCCTACTGTCAGCCTTTATTTCTTGTCTGGGCTTTGCTGGTCCTCCCAGGTTCAGGGCACCAGGACTGTGATCAGGGCTGTGCTTTGAATTGGCACCTTCCTCCCTTTCACAAAGTTCCCTGAGCATCTGGCCTTGGGTTCTGACTTTTGAGACATCTGTAGCCATGGGAACATCCTCCTGTTCTAGGATCTGGTGTTGCCGTTTGACCAGAGCCTCCCGGAGATGCCTTGATCAGAGCACTTACGAACAGCACAAACTGTGTGCACCCAGAGCACAGGATGAGCTCTCCTTGTCCCTTCCCAAGAGGGAGGACACCACTGCTTTCTTCCTGGAACACATGCTGTGTGGACTCTGGAGCAAACACTTCTGAGTTTCCTGCTGTCTGGGAGTTTGCCAGCCCCAGGAGAGGAGGTTCTTCTGGCTGTGGCTTTTTCTGTCTCTCTCCCAGGATATGGCAATAATTTTATGAGGTACACATTTTATTACTCCCATTTTATAGATGGGAGCACAAAGGTTCATTAGCTTAGTCAAAGTCACATGGCTTAGGGAGGGATGACACTCTGGAGCTCAGACCCAACTGCAGTGCCAGGCTTTCTTTACAGAGCAGATTGGATATGAAGGGAACATAGCAAGGCTTTGGGATGGACACAGTCAAGGCAATTTCCATGCAAGATACCTACCCATGCTCCCTCAGCTCCACCAACCAGACCTGAGCCCAGTGGGGTAACTCACACCAGTTAGCTGCATAAAACTGCTGTGGCTCCTGTCCTGGGGAAGAACACACTTTGCAGTCAAATGCTCTGGGGTCCTTGTGGAAACAAAGTCTGACTCCTCTGCCCCATGTCTGCCGGGAAGACGAGCTTCCAGGACCTGACCCTTCTCCCAGGCCTTCTTCAGTCAGCTCCTTCCAGCCGAACCTACCCCCTTCCCCCCTCCCTCCAAGTCTGGATATCTCCAGGCCGACCTTGGACAACATGTGGCTTTGGGCTAATTCCTGGCTGAGTAGGTGGGGGAGGAAAGGAATTGGAAATTCCTGAAGACTCAGTCTTCTGAGGGAGCAAATGAATCTTCTTCCTCCCGGGTCTCCTCAGCAGCTGCTGAGCTGCAGAATTTATCGGAGTCCTTCACGCTCTGTGACAGACTGCTAATGAAAGGGAGGCCAGGCTTCTGTGCCTGCCTCCTTTGGTTTCTTATTTGTTAGGGGATTTTATCCCCAAGAGAAGACAGGATGGTGACTGGAAGCCAGGAGGGCCTCACAGAGCCCTGTAGCTTGTCAGCAGGGCTTGGCTTGAAAGAGCCCGGCTGAGGGCCACCCAGGGGGCTGTTCCCAGCTCCAAGTACCTGCCTGGGATGTGAAACATGCCTTGAGATTAATGGGAACCAGATGGGCAGGGAGGCCCCCTCCACCTGGCCTCTGCTACAGCAGTGCGCAGACTTCTGGCATAGTGGAGAAGTCTTTCTTAGGGGTTCTCTGATCTCGGGTTTTGCTCCAGGCCACATGCCCAGGAACAGAAGCCAAGACTTCTGGCCCTCACTGTCTGTATGGAAAGATGAGGAAGTTAAGCGGGACCTCGGAGGTCTGTTGACTAGCAGGATGGTTCTGGGCCCAGGCTACATGCACATGAGCTTTTTTTTTAAAGCTACCTAGGCCTGAGCCCTGACCCAGACCACTACATAAAAACCCTTGGGAAGAGGGCCAGCCGCTTGTTATTTTAAAAGTTTCCCAGATGTTCTCCTATGCTGCCCAGGTTGAGAATCACTAGATTCCTTGTAAACACTTCTGGATTGAGGAAGTGGCTACTCCAAGGTCACGCGGTCAGGGCTGCAGACCGGCTCTTGCTCTCAGGCTCAAGTCTATTCCTCCATGCTGTGATGACACCTCTCTTTGCGTCCTGTGGCTCGTCAGCCCCACAGGATGTCTGTAAAAAGCCCCACGGCCTGTTTCCTTCTGATCTGCATGCTGTTACTTGACACTTGATGTCCCCAGCTCTCTCCAAGCACGCACCACCTCTAGGCAGGTGTCTTACCACTCTGGCTCCTCTGCGTTCTCAGGGTGGGGCCTCACTATTGAAAGCGTGGTCTGAGGACCAATGACATCAGTGAGGATTAGGAGATGGTCAGAAATGCCTCAGCATGCCTCCACTCGGCCCAGACCCCAGAGTCTGAGTCTACATCTGAGCCATCAGCTTCACTGCCTGCTGTTTAGAGCACACCATCTATTACATTCTCCCCGCCAGGTTTCATCTCACTGACAACACTGCTTTCTCCCAGAGAGCAGGTGATAGTGTGGCAACACAGCACAACTCTAGGCACACAGTGCCTCAGACCTTTTTGCTGACTTGAATCCATCTCCCTCAGCTATCTCAGGCACAGGGGTCCTATGATGATGGAGAGTTGGGAAGCCTTCTGCTCCACTGGCTGAACTCTATCCTGGGCCCTGCAGAGCAGACGAGCTCTCGCCACTGTCCTTTGGGAGATTCCTACTGGAGTGGTCCTGAGGAAAGAGGGAGAGAGCATCCTTCATAGACACGGTGCATGGGCATGGCGCCCCTGTCACCCAGGAGTATGATGCAGTGTTTGTCACCTGAGCCCTGTTCTCCCACATAGGCAATATGTACCCTACTACATTCTGGGGTCCCCTTCCATGTGAAGCGTTTAGAAGGTATTCAATAAGTGCTCTTAATGAGAATCAAGCAAAGAGAAGGCCACAGAAGTAAAAGCACATTGATACTTCAGAGGTCAAATTGTTTTCTTCTTTCCCATTTTTTTTTTTTTTTTTGGATGAACCAACAGACTACATTGTCAGCCTTGAGCTCTCAAGTTCTGGGTCAGAGTTGAACAGTAAGTGACTGGTGTCTTCCCCAGTGCTCTGACTGTTGGTCCCTGGGGCAGAAGGGTGTGTTCACAAAAGAGCAAGTATCTACCACCCAGGGCCGGCGTCGTGGGACTGAGTTCAGCCAGACCTGAGTGGAAGAGAGAATAAAGGTGGGGCAGAAGATGTGAGCCTTACATGGCTCCCCTAAAACAATTCCTGCTCACTACTGGTGTGTCACCCGGTGCTCATTAAATGTGTAAGCACCTTCACCAGAGGCCTCTGCCTTCTGGATGCTTTATCCTTTGCCCAATAACCGTTAATCAGCCAGCGGCAGCGCAAGCCTTGTGAGGGCTGGGTCTTGCCTGGCAACCACAATCTGCTCCTATTTCATCTAAAAAAAAATAATGATAAAGTGGATAGGATGTTGTGTTTCTCTCCCGGTCTCCAGCATGAAAGGCTGTAGGATCAGAGCACTCTCCCAACCCCACCCCCACCTCTTGATGAAAAATTAACCAGCTGTGCAGAGCGAATGAATCCCTAAAGGAGAACAGGTCTCTGATGTGAGCTGGGCTGGGTTCTGGGAGCTCCAAAAATCCTCCTGATTGTTAATTCTCTCACCCCTAAATCCTCCACGCAGCCGCCGACAGGTGTGTACAGCATGTTAATTGGCCACTCCTTCCGCAACCAGCTGTGCCCAGCAACTGGTGGAGCAGACAAGTCCTACTTGGTCTTTTGATGTGATGCAAGTCCCTGTGTGCTTCTGGGGCAGCAGAGCCATTTGGGGTGTACTTCTTGTTTATTTCTATCTATATCTACTCTCTGATAGGTATAGAGAACAGAACCTGAGAACAGAACGTGGATCTTATTGGCATCTGACCCCAGCACCTGACATACACAGACACATAGAACTGATTGTACTGAATAAATGAATGGATGAATGAAGGAGAACTTGGCTAAAGGCCAAGTCTATGTACCAGGCACATTTCAGACCATGGGACCCCATTCATACGTGCACCCATTCATTCAATAGACATTCATTAAGCAATGTGGTTCATTCATTCTTTATTCTCATTCATCTATTCATTCAGTGTATGGGCCTTGTTCTAGGGCTA
Organism: Apodemus sylvaticus; assembly: GCF_947179515.1. Taxonomy (NCBI): domain Eukaryota; kingdom Metazoa; phylum Chordata; class Mammalia; order Rodentia; family Muridae; genus Apodemus; species Apodemus sylvaticus. The sequence continues at coordinate 95,339,312 of NC_067478.1, forward strand.
GGGATGCAGAGATAAGATGTTCATTCTCTACTCTCATTATGTTGATAATGTGGTAGGAAAATAGGTCAGTAACCTGAAAACAGTAAGCGGTGATAGCAGCCTTCAGAATGAATTTGGGAAGCACTGTGGGAGCCAGAGGTGGCCACCCAATGCCACCAAGGAACAATATAGAGAGGTGACACCCAAGAGTAGGTAGGAGAGTCTTGGCAGGAGAAGGGTATTGTCTTAGTTGATCAATCAATATGAAAATACAGCCATAAATCAGAATGTGCAAATACATGTTTGTCTTAGTTGACCTGCACAAATGTCATGCAAGATGCAAGTTGGGGAGGAAAGGGTTTATTCAGCTTACATTTTTACATCCATCACTAAAGGAAGTCAAAACCGGAACTCAAGCAGGCCAGAAAGCAGGAGCTGATGCAGAGGCCATGGAGGGATGTTTCTTACTGGCTTGCTTTCCCCTGGCTTGCTCAGCTTGCTCTCTTATAGAACCCAAGACCACCAGCCCAGGGATGGTACCACCCACAAGGGGCCCTCCCCACTTGATCACTAGAGAAAATGCCCCACAGCTGGATCTCATGGAGGCACTTCCCCAACTGAAGCTCCTTTCTCTGTGATAACTCCAGCCTGTGTCAAGTTAACACACAAAACCAACCAGTGCAGGTGTGCCTGGCAGAGGGTGCTAGGCACGAGGGATAATGCCCTAATACCAGTTCCCTGGTGATGGCAGAGGTCAGAAGCAAGGGTGTCCTACCCACTTCTTGGGTTGTAGGATCCCACCTTGCCAAGCTCTGCTTTGGCAGGATAGACAGACAATAGGACAAGAGATTTAGATTTAGATCAGGTGCCACCCATCAGAAGTAATAAGAGGACTTTAAGGCTAGCTGTCTTCTGTGGTGTAGTTTTATGGTGTACCCTCTCCCACATATGCCTGAACACACTGGAAGCAACTTGGAGAGGCAGGGGATTATTTCTTCAGAGGCCCTTAGCCTTGTTGAACCTATTCTAGGGCAGGCAAACACTGTGTGGCCTCTTAAAAGCACTGCACGAGACTCTCTGCCTATTGAGCAGAGACTGAACCATTCTCATAAATCCTGGGGTAGCCACTACTGGACACAGTGGACCCTCATAAAAGCAAACAGAGAATTACTGTTTGAGCCACCTGTTCCTCTCCTAGATGTAAACTCCAAAGATTTAAAAAGAGACAAACATGTATTTGCACACTCTGATTTATGGCTGTATTTTCATATTGATTGATCAAATCTAAAAGTCATCAAGTATTCACCCTCTGTTGGATGTCCATAACCACCCAGTAGAATATTATTCTGCCACAAAAAGAATGACACTCTGGTATGTGCTACAACACGATGAGTCTTAGCAACATTGTATCAAGAACAACACACACAAAATGACAAGATACTATATATGATTTGACATTATGAGCTGTCTAGGTCATCAGTTAGCAAGTAGATTAGGGTTACCAAGGACTGGAGCAGTCCTTGAGAATGGATTGTTGAGAATGGATTGTTATTGTTTTGGAAGACACAGAGTTTCTACTGGGCTGGCAGGAGAAAATTAAGACCAGATAGAGGTGAAGTTTGCAAGGCAGCGTGAATGGAACTATAGCAGTGGACAGCATGCTTTTAAAAAGTGGTTAAAACTCATATTTCTTTTATATGTATGTTACCACATTTTTTTTGTTTTTGTTTTTGTTTTGTTTGTTTGTTTGTTCATTTTGAAACAATGTTTCTCTGTGTATCCCCTGTAGTCTGTAGCTACTATCCCTATAACTGATTCTGTAGGCCAGTCTGTCTTTGAACTCAGAGCTCTGCCTACCTCTGCCTCCCAAGGGCTGGCATTAAAGTTCCATAACCTGGCCCAGCAAGCCTACAGAAGCCGGCCTTCCCTGGAAGTCTCCCATCCAAGCACTAACCAATCAGGGCTGATACTGCTTAGTTTCTGAGATCAGGCGCATTCAGGACAGTATGTCTATACTGTGACCACAAAATTTAAAACCCTCCACTGGCTTCTATAAGAGACCCAGCAGTCAATATTTTACTGCTGTCTCCTCTCAGGCCTGTATACCCAGCAGGCCTTGCTCCCTCCAGGACTCCTCTAGGCACTGAGTTCTGCCAGGCTGGTGTGTTTCTTATTTTGTTTTTATTTCCTGCATCTGCTACTACCAGAATCTATTATTGCTCTCTGGGGCGCATGGCCCTGACAGCGATTATTTGTACATGTAAATCAGAGAGCCAGGGACACAGCCTTAATGACAGGCTCTTTGGAGGTAACAGAGACAACAGGGAGAAACAAGACAGTCCCACACGGGATCCCTTCCTTGGGTGCAGTGTTCAGAAGCCAGGTCTGGTGAAGGTGCTGACTCCATGTCCAGGTTCACTGGCTTCTTTGTGAAAGCGATGTGGGTTCTGGATTCTGGGTGCTCTTGGGGTGTCCTTCAGTGATGGGACTCGATCTTTGGCTCCCCTTTCAAGGCTGGGCTCATAGCAGGCCCAGTTAGGACTGGCACAATCAGCACTCATGCACAGGAAGACAGCTTTCTCTCAGCTTCCCTTTGCTATTAGAAGCAAGCTGTGGTTTCTCTTTACAGTCCTTTTTTGCTTGAGAAGGGATTGTCCTGAAAGACAGGAAAAACATCTATTCCACAGTGAGGAGACTGGGCTAGGGGCATGACTCAAGGGCAGAGCTAGCTTTTGCTTTCAGGAAGCCCTGGGCTCTGTTACTAGCACTCCCCACAAGACGGTGACATTTATCAACCCCCGAGGAATACTGGAAAGGTGGGGGTCCAGGGTAAACCTGAACCCACAAAGTCACAAAGTGAGTGTCATTTGGCTTTGTGTTGTTTGATTGAGTTTTGGGTTTGGGGATAGATGGGGGTGGATATGTGATGTGAATACACTTACCGGACCATATAAGCCTGTTAACAGCTTATTGCACAAGGACACAGTAGGTCTCAGGGTTAGCTGGTGTTTACATTAGAAACACAATTGTGGACTTGAAGGGCAGTTTGACTGGTAAAATGCCTGCCTTTCTACCCACAGAATCCACAACAAAAGCTAAACATGGTCACTCCCTGGCACTAGGGAGCCAGGGATAAGCATATCCCTGGGGCTTGCTGGTGAGTGACACCAGGATAGTAAGAAACACTGCCCAAAGGTGGGGGGGAAATGGTGGCCAGTGCTTGAGGAATAGTACCCATGTACCTATACCACATGCGTGCGCGCGCGCGCGCGCGCGCGCGCACGCACACACACACACACACACGCCCTCATACAAACAAACAAAATCCCACATTTGTATATGCATACAGTATCTTTGGGAGATAGACACAAATTATAGCAGGGATTGCCTCTGGGGATGAAAAAGAAGGGCAGAGGACTCAGCCGGAAGCAGGAGAAATATACATATAGTTCAGATACATACATTTGCATACATATTTTTCCATATGTAATATATACACAAATAATTTTCTACTGCTTGTTTTCTACCATATGCCTTTCATTGGCTACTCAATGAATAACCTTTTCTTTATTTCTCTGATAGTGTGTCACAAGTGGGCAGCTCAGTGGCATTTGGTGGCCCTCTTCCTCCCTCTGGTTTCTCTTGGTGTTTCTCAGGACTTTGGAGTAGAGAGGGGCTCTTCTGTCTCCAGTGTGTACTACCAAATGTTGGGTTTCCTGAGTGTCTTCTTTTCCAACTATCCAGTTCCTTGCTTTCCTGGACAGGAGCCTAGGTCTTGTGTCTTGGTTCTCCTTCCCTCTGGGTTTCATGTTGTTACTGTTTAAAACCCTCCACCAAGCATCCCTGTTTACCTTTTGTAAATCTTGTCTTTCTAAACTCTAGGAAAAAATCCATCATTGTAAGATCATGTATGAAGTGTTCTTTTCTTTTCTCCCTCTCCCTTTTCCTTTTCTCTCCCCTCTTTTCTCTCCTCTGTGGGTGGCTACCTCTCCCATCTACCTTTTATTTCTCACTCGAATGTCTTCAAGGTGGATAAGGATATTACCTTTACTCTTGTTTCCCCCAACATTGATTAAAGGAGCTTTAAAAAAAAAAAGGAATGTTCCAGAACATTCTGAGCAGTGGAAAACTGCATGCAAGGAAGGAAGCTGCTCCCCTCAGCTGGGCTCTGTAGTTCACCGCCACTAATGCTATAATAATATTTTTCTTAAATCACAAAGCTCCCTGTCCTCCCTATCCTATTTAATTTGTAATTTCAGACAAGGATTTCCATGCTAACTAGAGGAAACACATAAAACACAAATACAAGTGATTCCCATTTGAAGTTGTTTTGAATATTCCTGGTGAGGAACTAGTTGTTGCCAGATTCTCATCACCCTAAGTACTTCTGGACTATCTCCTTTGGGTCCATCTGTCTGTCAGTCAACCTTGAGCGTAATGGCTGTGGGTACATTAGTAGAAGACATCTAAACCTGAGACTCCTATTCTCACGGAGCTTACGGTTCATGAGAGCAAGGTTAAAAGGTAGGTGCAGGGGCTCAGGGAGATAGCCTGTAGGTGGCCAGCTCAAACATGGAGTGGAAGAAGCCAGTGCTGAATGGAGATGCTGGGGGGAAGTTGGACTTTGTGGAAGACCTAGGGGCTGGGGCATAAAGACTGTAGGGAGGAGGGGTCTGGAACAGGGTACAGAGGGGCATAACAAGAAAAGATATTGGGGTTGAAGACCATGACCCAGATCTTCTCAGTGGGAAGGTAATGTAAAGGCAGGACACCATCAAGGAGGGTAGAAGGGCTGTGGGTATGAGAGTAGAAGGGACTGCCCACCAGCCCTGCGACTTGTTGGATGTCATTTTAATCAAGAAGTCTGTCTCTTCCAGACTGTTCACTCTGTCCAACATGAAGTTATAAGTCTACCTTGCAAGGCTGTCATAGGGATTACATGAGAAAGGACAGACACCTCTAGCTATATTCAGGAACTGCTAGCTCCCCGATCATTAATGTTGGGTAGAAAGCTGGGGTCTTCTAAGAGTAAGAAATGAGACAGGATTAGGAGGAGAAAGACCTGGCTGAGGAACCACTTCTGCTGGGAGTGAGGACCCAGTCAGAGTCTTCAGTTGTTGAGCAGAGAGTGAAATAGTGTATTCAAATCAATCAGGAAGATTGACAAGATAGTAAAGCAATATCAGGGCCATGATGTGCCAATATTTACCCATGAGATCTAAATTATATGCCACAGTTAACTCTAGGACTTAGAGCCAGTGTTGAGACAACCATGATGCAAAGACTATGTTGACTTGAGATGGAAGTCCTTGGGAGAGTAAGCCCTGAAGACACAGGTGTGGGAGTCAAGTGTTCATAAGGATCAAGATGAGCGCTAGAGTAGTTGAAAATGTTGAGTATGTGCATATGCGTACCACATGCAGAGGTGTACCTGTGTGGATACATGTGCATATATGTACTACATGCAGCAGTATACCTGTGTGTACACATGTGTATATGTGTACCATATGCAGAGGTGTATTTGTGTGCACACATGTGTATATTGTACCACATGCAGAGGTGTACTTGTATACACACATGTGTATATGTGTATCATATGCAGAGGTGTATCTGTGTGCAAACATGTGTATATGTGTATCACATACAGAGGTGTACCTGTGTGTACATATGTGTACCACATGGAAAGGTATGCTTGTATGCACATATATGTATATGTATACTACATGCAGAGGTGTACTTTTGTGCACATATGTGTACCACATGCACAGGCATATTTGTGTGCACATATGTATATATGTGTACTACATGCAGAGGTGTACCTGTGTGTACATATGTGTACCACATGTACAGGTATACTTGTATGCACATATATGCATATGTATACTACATGCAGAGGTGTATTTTTGTGTACATATGTGTACCACATGCACAGGTATATTTGTGTGCACACATGTGTATATGTGTACCGCATGCAGAGGTCTACTCATGCTCACTCATGTGTATATGTGTACCACATGCAGAGGTATATCTGTGTGCACACATGTGTATATATATGTCTGCTTGTACACATCTCTCATACAAAAAGAGTGTAGTGAAGAATCAGGGGTGTCCTTTGGGTAATATGGTAGTTCGAGGACAGGACGTGGTGTGCTGGAGGACACAGTGGGAAGGAAGGCTGGCAAGGAAGCTTGGGGTGTCATGTGGAAGAAGGCAGATCCTAGTATCAGCGGTGACAAAGAGCTATAGAACCATGAAGTATGAGACAAAGTCACTTCACTGAATTTGTCAAGAAGGTGACCTTCAAAGATCCGTCTGAGCCTGAGCTGTCATGAATTGCCCCTTCCTGAAGGTTGACCTAGCCCCTTCTTTGTCTTTTGTTCACTGCTCAACATGGAACTCAGCCTCCTTGCAAATGCTGGGCACGTGCCCAGCTGCTGCCACACCCCAGCCCAGCCCCCTCTTGTCTGTCCTGTGTCGACAATGGGGTTCTGCTGGGTTATTCCCTCATAGATGGTTATTCTGTACACTTCCCTCATTATATGTGTGGCTCTCCCTGTCTGATATTTTTAAAAGCTCTCTGAGAATGTTCTTTTGTTCTCTCCACCCCCATACCAAGCAGCACAAGGAAAGCAGCACTCACCATTCAGTAAAGGGCAAATCAAGGCTGCCAGTCACTCAAACCTGAGAAGGGACAGTTAGAGGTACACTGCATCCATTGGGATTACCCCCACTACTTCCCCCAACACTCCGTCTCCAACCAGGTCTTCAGAAAGCTTATCAGACAGGACACACCCCCCACTCTCCTGTTCCCCTGATAGCCCAAGTTCCTGCTGTCCCCTGCCTGGATTACAGTAGCCTCCTAACCTCTCACCCCACTTTTCCCATTCTTTTCTGTCTGTGCTACACCCAGCTGCCAGAATCTCCATTCAAATGACAGTCAGTCAGGTCATATCACTCTGCTGCTAAAAAGCCCTCAAGAGGATTTCCTGCAGAGTAAACATTCAAAGCCTCCCCCACAGCTCAACAGCCCTTAGATGATCCAGATCCTGTCTGGTCCACAGCCTCTTCTCTGCTTCAGCTGCACAGGGCTGCTGCGATCCCACTCCCCTAACCCCACATAACCCTGACCAAAGACACACCTTCGCTGGGGACACACATCGGTCTCTCGAGTCTCTGTTCAAATGTCATTTAACCAAGCAGCTTCCATGACTGCATTGATAGAGCAGGGTACCCCCGCCCTTAGCACGTTAACCTACCTTCCTGGCTGAATCTGCCTCTGCATTTGCCTGTTTGTGGCCTGCCTCCCCAGCTGGAAGTCTGTCTTATGAAGTGAGGGAGTTCCTTTAATTGGCTGCTTTGGAGTTGGTGCCTAGAACAGTGCCTGGCAATTAGTAAGTGATTAATAAGCCCCAGGTAAATGAAAGAGAAGGGAAATCAGCGTGGGGTGTTTATTACGTGCTAAGTAGGGCCCTAAGCTGTTCCCTCACAACGTTACCCTTCTCAGCAATCCTGGAGCACAGCTGTCCACTAGTGTCCATGGGGGATGAATTCCAAGACTTCCCTCAGGTACCAAAGTCAACAGATGCTCAAGCCTCTTTTCTTTTTTTTAAAGTGTCAGTTTTTGCATATAAACGACATATGTCCCCCAGCGCATCTTAAATATCTCTAGTTTCCTTACCAAACGTAATATGATATAAATGCTCTGTAAGTAGTTATCTGTGGAGTTGTTTAGAGACTAAGAACAAGAAAAAGTGGTGGTGGTGGTGGTGGTGGTGGTGGTGGTGGTGGTGTGTGTGTGTGTGTGTTCAGTGCAAACACAAACTAACAACTATTAGGTTGTAGCTCTGTCTGCCTGGTACATACAGGTCGGCAACAAATTACTAGTTCAATCCATCCATGATTGAATCTGCAAATACAAACCAGTGAAGTGCCAAGCTGACTATACTGAGCTTCCTGTTGTATAGATGAGGAGAGAGAGAGAGAGAGAGAGAGAGAGAGAGAGAGAGAGAGAGAGAGAGGTGTCAGTCTTTATTTAAAGAGTTTATTTAGACAGAGCCAGATAGCAGGAAGTGAACAAATTGCCACCAGTTTGAGCTCACTCATTCAATGGTAGATGATCAGGCACCTGGTATTTCTGACCCTCTGCTAGTTTCTGGAGAGAACAAATCATCCCCAATCAGTCATAGCAGTGGCCAGTCAGGTGAGAATTTATTTAAAGCTAAGTGAGGAGCACTGTAACAGGGACAGGAGGTGTCGTTCAGTCCCCCAAAGGGTCTAGGGTCGTACTTGCCTATTACCCCCGGGGCCCTGAGTCCCACCCGCAGCCCTGCTCTGGAGCTGAGTCTGAGAACAGGCCTCAGACTGAAGGTGACTCTGAGGTAAATCTTTAGGAACTAATGCTATATATTAAAAACCAAGTTTTTCCTGCCAGATAGTCTTGAGCCTGCACTATGGGACCCTTCAAGCCTTGGCAGCCTCATTCAGAGCTGTCCTTCATCATCAAGTCCAACTCACTATTTCCTGGTGTGTGGTGCCATTTTCTGCCTTTGCAAAATGCTTTTTCCTCTGTCTAGAACACTCTCCTTTTATCCAACCCCATTTTTATTAGTCTCAGCTCAGTCAATTCCTCCATCTGGGTAAACCTTGTTCCTGTCCTTGGACCCCGTGTTACGCTCCCCATAGGTCTGCTCGATGTCACCTGTAGCTCCTGGCACACAATAACCCCTCCAAAGACCAGCAGCCTTAATTACCAGTTCTTAGTGCTGGTATGTGTTATGATAGGACTGCTGGTACGTGACCTCACAGGGCTGCCTGATTGTGACATCACAGGATCTGTCACATAGATTTGAGGGACATGCTTGTCAGATGGGACTGTGGTAGAGAAGAGAAGGTTTTGGAAGCTTCAGGAGATCCAGGTGTTGTGAAGGCACTTGAGGTAAGTCAGAAGAGGCTAGAGTGTGGTTCCTGGGTACGCCCCTGAAGGCAGTGTTAAGGGAACAGATGGAAGAGCACCTTGGTCCTGGAAAGCCAGGCAGATACAGATGCTGAACTACAGATATCTGGAGAAGCAAGCAGGCATTCGCTGAGAGACAAGCCTGTAGGCTATCTTGTCTCCTGCGCTGGACCTGAGGAGCAGCATATTTAGCTATGGAACTGAGGATGCTGGAGAGCTGCCCTCCCTGCACCCCGGCCAGCTTAGCCTTCAGCCCAGGAGTTCGCTGAGTAGGAGGTTCAAGGTAGAATGAGCTCTGCTGCAACAGCTGGAGGGATTGGCTCGACTCTGGGCTTGGGAAAAGTACCATTGTTTCTTCCCCAGTACCTTCAGCTCCTGCAAGGCAGGAGCCTGGGTCCCAGGTCCTGTGCTCTGAGCAGTGGGAGGAACAGCATGCATCACACATCAATTGAATAGTTAAAATGAAAGAATGATGCTGGGTGAATGCATGGGAGCAGAGATTTGTTATTAGAATGAATAAATGAATTTGCCCAGATGAATGGATGAAAGAAATTGAGTTTCAGGGCTCTCAGAAGCCCCAAAGTTTGGTCTCAGATTACAGTTCTTGACCTTGGACACATTCTCAGGGTCTTATCATTCCATGCAGGTTACCTATAGGTCATCCTCATCCATCCATTTCTCAGACGCAGTCTGGCCATCAGCCATCGTATCAGAGTGCAAGAAACATGATAATGTGTTTGGGGTCACACTCTCAGCTTACCCACACACAGTATGTCACAGGTCTTTATTTATTTGTTTGTTCGTTTGGTGGTGGTGTTTGGTTGGTTGGTTTTGTTTTGTTTTCCTACCTTCTTTGACAAAAGATATAGGATTTGAACGAGTCACTCAGCTCCCTCCCTGTGAAACGGAGATGACCAAGGTCCTTGGGAAAACCACTGGTAGTAGGAAGGTGGGCGTGGCTAGGAATCAGGATAAGGAAGCTTATATCCTTGCTGCCCTTATCTATTCAGGACCTTGAGCAGGCTGTACAACATCTCTGGGCCTCAAACTAGTTATCAGTTAAATGCTGTTAACAACACTGGTCATGTTGGCCTCAAAGGACTGTCGTGAGCAATTGGTGACATAGGTTTTTACAAATGTCACTGGTCAAAGGCTGGAGTTACTGTCCTGACTAACTCCTAATACCCCACTTTAAGTCAGAGGATCTTCCTGCATGACCCCTCTGCTTCCTGGGCTCATGGTCTAGTCCTGGAGAGAGCAAGGGACTCCCTAAAAGCTGTATCACAAACCCAGAAGGTCTTTTTCATTCTCTCTTCTGGTTTCTGAGCCTTCTCCTAGTACTGTGCTAGAGATGAGCTGGCTGTGGGCCTGAGAACAGGTGATTCTCCTTCTATACAAAAGGCTGACACTCCAGGGAGCTCAGCACCAATGGTCTAAGTCAAGGGTCCTGTCCTCTCCTCCCTGCCTTGCTCTCTCTCTGGGAAGACACAGGATTTTGCACTGTGGAGCCACCCGCTCTGCATTGTGGAGATGAGGAGGGGATGGGAACAGAAAAGAGACCAAGATGAGTGGCTCACACCCCGAGTATAGAATGGTATCTTTTGGGGGGGAGCAAAGCTGGACCGGCATAAGATAGGAGACTGTTCTTTGTCCAGACCATTTTATTCCTCCTTCTGACACTGTCCATTAGAATAATAATAAGTTTTGGGTTTCCCTTGGTAGTAGAGTTTTTGCCTACCATATACAAAGCCCTGGGTTCTATTCCTCACATGGTAGTAATAATAATAATAATAATAATAATAATAATAATAATAAAATCAGCTAGTTTTTTAAAAAGTTATTATACTTATCCATTGGGGGAGGGTGGGTAGTGTTTGTAGGGTACATGTGGAGGTCAGAGGACAACTTGTGGAACTCAGTTCTCTCCTTCCTCCATATTTGTCCTTTACCCGATGAAGCATCTCTCTGGCCCAGCAACTAGAATATTTTAATACCATGCACTTGGCACCATGCAGAACAGTATTATTCCATTTAATATTATATAGCATTCTTAACTGACAATACCACAGAGGCACGGATAGACTAAGCAACTTACCCAGTTCTCCAACTAGCGTTAGGACCAAAATTTAAACCTAAACTCACACTCATAACTACTAGGAAAGGAAAAGGAAGAAAAGACAGATTACTAAATAGAACTTCCAGATGTGTAGTGTTTCTGGGTGCCTGGAGTGCAGGTGAGTGTGTGTGAGCATAAGACTGGAAAGGGAAATGGCTACAGAGGAGGGGAGAGGGATTTGAAAATGCCTGCAGAAGCCAGACCTTGTTTGCCCCACTAGGACTTCCCACCATCCAAACATGAGCTCTGCACTTTGTCTCTAAGGACACCTGAAAGCTGAGCTCCCTGGGCTCTCGGAAAGCTGCCTGGGTCCTAACACTGCCTGGCATATCGCAGGCATTTAATATTTGTTCAAGACTCAAAGGTGATTAGACAAATAGGCAAATTTCCAGGCTACATGTTGGAAGTAAGGGCTGTAAGTGCCAGCAAGACTGCAGGGTGGCTCTGGGCAAGTCTTGACCTCTGTCCCGAGCCTTTTCTTCTAGAAACAAAGGTGCTGGAGATACATTCTTATATCTGCCCCAGGCTGAAATGTGGTGCCCCTGAGTTGAAAGTCTGAGCTGGAAGGTGGCAGCTTTGGAACCTCCAGGGTCCTGGCTGGCGCTAAGCTTAGGAAGTGCTATTTGCACCTCTGATCAGAGGTTCCGATCTGCTGCTGCTGCTGCTGGAAGCTGTCTGTGCAAGAACAGAGCAGTACATGCAGAAGGACAGAAAGATGGTCCAGGTGTACAAGGTCCTGCAGCCCATGGGGGCAAGGAGTACCCAGACTGCCCCTTGCCTTAGCTAGATCAAGTTTAGGATCCTAAACTATCACCCTCCAAAGGGAATGGATTTCTATCTGCAGGAAGAATACGGCATCTCACTTCCCACAGCTGGCAGCATCAAGTCGATATTTTTCTGTGGTGCAGACAAAGTAAAGAGAGTGTAAAGTGTCGAATTGTTTGGCATTATCAAGGATTTCAGCTCCCCAGGACTCCTGCATAAAGAGATGGAAATTTTAGCTGCCAGAGCCAAGAAACACACAGAAATATATGAATTTATTACATATTATCTTTCCCTCTTCCAAACAGCCTTGGAAATGTCAAAAGATCATCTATTGTCTCATCGTTGATAAGAAAACAGTTTGGGTTTAGTGGACTCGGGGTTTGGGCACCAGGCAGACAGTGAGAGGCCGTTGGGGAAGATAGTGATTGCCCAGGATAATCTTCAGGAGGCCCGGCCATCTCTCCAGCTCTCATTTGCTGGGTATCGATTTTTTGAAACCGGGAAAGGATGTGGTGCCCTCTGAGTCAACATTTACTAAGCACCCACTGTGTGCAAGTACCAGGAGCTTGGAAGCTGATGGCAAGCTGAGAGCAGTCTTGGCAATGTAGACAGCTCTTTTGCCTGCCAGGAGGGAGAATCCAGAGCTGGGGGGTGGGGGGTGGCTCGCTGCCTGGAGGACATCCAGGGAGCACTCACGGAGAAGGTGACATCAGAGCTGGACCTTGCAGTAGACATTATGCTGGCAGGGAGGAGAACAAAAGTGTTGCAGGCAAGGAAAGCACAGCAGAGATGGCATAACCAGAAAGATGGCATCTCCAGGCCTGGAAGCTTAGGAATTGAGAGAGGCAGAGAACCAGTCACTTCTGGCCACGAGCTATCCCGACCCCTCGCCATCTGCTATGCGACCAAGGTCATGACTGACCAGAGACCTGCTAGCAGTACTCTCTGATGTCAATAGAGGTGAGGGAGGGGTTCACCTGTGGTACCTGCTGACCACCCCTTCCCCACCACCAGCAGCATGACTGTCTCTTACCTTAACTGAATTTGCTGGCCTTCAGGGAAGGATTCAATTTCTGGCCTGTCCCCCACTGCCTTGCTTGGCTGGGAAGCCTGGAGTAGGAACTGTTGACCATTCTTTGTTCTAGTGGGAGATGAAGTCAAGGGGATTGAGGCAGACCAGGGGAGTATCACTGTCTCCAGTTCCACTACATCACCAAGAGCCATTAGTCTTCCTCTCTCCACAGCACCTGATAGTAGACACTGGCCCCGATGCCAGGCTTCTCTGGCCAGACACTACATCAAGGGCAGTTCTGAATTCCCTGTTCCACGCCCTCCTGCGAAGCCAGAAAACACGGGTGTAGGGTGTGGGGGTTGGAGGATAGCTGAGTTTGAAAGCCTTGTAGAGTCCTTGGGTATATCTGAAGTCTGACCCCCCTACCCTAACACACACACACATTAAACATTCTATTTCTATCTGTCCTTCTGGGCTCCCAACTCCAGAGATGAAGGAGGGACCCTGTTTCAGATCAGCTGGTCAAAAAAAAGCCAGCTGTTTCCGCCCCCCCCCCCCCACCCAGCAACTCTACCTGCAGAGAACCAGTTGAGAAACACACAGTGCCGCCAACTTACAGAACCATAAGCCCAGCTGGTTAAGAGGTACCCTAGTGTCTGGAAATAAGTGCAACTTGAATTCCTCAGTGTTAAACTTACTCTGTTTTTCTATTTCCAGAGCCTTTCCATGTTTATTTTTCTTAGGACTCTGCAGTCATCCTGAGGGTCCTATAGAACAAGCTTTGCACAGTCCTTGTTTTTATAGTGGGTGGATAGGCTGTGTGATATGCCTTGGTTTATACTGCTAATTAATGGCAAAGTTGGCACTGTAGGTCAGACTTAGAACTCCTGATCATTGTCCCAGATCCCCCTGCCACAGCCCTAGGCAGATATCTAGATAGAAAAGGATATGATTAGAGGGATACATGCTTCCCTATGTGAAGCCTGAACTACTCAGGGAGTATGTGGGTGGTGAGCTCCTAAGGCCTCAACTTCCTTTACCATGAATCATGGCCTTCAGGAATCCTCCCAATTCCACATGGCCTGGCCTCATGATACCATCGCATGGACTCTCCCTTTTTGTCAAAATTGCCTCTGCAGTGTTTCTCCTCTTTGCAGGAAATGACAGGAATGGAGGGCAAAGCTGTGTCCACATCACCGAACTGGTGATGGAATTAGCAGGTACTCAGATAATAATACAGAAAAGATACTGCCTGGGCTGTGGAGGCTGTTGCACTTGGGAGGCTAAAACAGGAAGATCAGCCTAGTTATATAATGAGATCATGTCTCAGAGAAACAGAAAATGCAGGCTTACTGCACAGGCCTGAGGATCTGAGTTCAATCCCTGGGGCCCTCATAAAGGTGGAAAGAGAACATTGACTCCATAAATAAAGCACTCACTGGCCTCCTATAATAATAACAAAATTATATAAATAAATAAAATTATGGCCAAGTATGGTGGCACAGGCCTTTAGTCTCAGCATTTAGGAGGTAGAGGCAGGCAGATCTCTATGCACTTGAGGTAAGCCTGGCTCACATAGGGAGTTCCAAGAGAGCCGGGACTACATAGAGAGACCCTGTTTCAACTCCCCTAAAAGTGTGTGTGTGTGTGTATGAACATACACACACACACACACACACACACACACATATACATATAATATACCCTTCATACTACTGAAAAATATATTGTTAGGAAATATATGTATATATATATATATATATATATATATATATATATATATATACACACATACACACACATATATATATATATATGAAAGATATCCTGTTTATTGTATGTTTGCAAAGCAAATAGAGGAATTTATTTTCTCATCCCACTGTGACTGTCTCCTCCTCTATCACTCCGCTCCTCCCCTTCCCTCACACAGATGCAGGTGATTTCATATAAGTAAAAAGTGACGGGGACACAGTACAGGTAAATTGAATCCCGAGGGGCTTCTTTGAAAATACAGGATGTTGCAAAAAAAAAAAAAATCTAGAACAGTCCTCTTTAGTGAGGTGAGAGCTTTAGGCGTGGGAGCCTTAAAATTTTAAGTCTACTTGGGTAGAGACCAGGAAACGGTGATGCCCTAGACACCAGACTGCGTCCCGGGGGTCTGTCTCGCTCCGTCCTGGCCTTGAAGCTTTTCCAGTCTCCTTCGCTGGAAAGCCCCTGGCTTACGGGAAGCTGGGTGTTATCTTAAGGTCTGTAATCGGCCTGCCTGCTTTTCCAGCTGGAGCTGTTCATTCAGAACAATTAACATGCAGTTTAGAGCTGGAATGGAACATATGGTAGGGGGTCCCCAGGAGCCAGCACGTGGCAGTCCGGGAAGGAGGGGAGCAGTCTGGGAGGCACAGGAGGGGGTGTTTGCAAAGGCAGGCTCTAAAGCCTGTTGCCTGGCCCAGGTACCCCAGTATTTCACACTAGAAGAAAGGGAATGAGGATCAGAGCAGCTCCATGTGCATCCCAACACAATGCGAAGGAAGCTGAAAAGTCTCGTAAACCTACTTCTATGGTGTTCTGACCCAGAGAGTTTCAGGGCAAATACCTGGGAGTTGTTCAGGGTGAGCATTGGGAAATAGAAGTACTCATTCATCATCCATACATATATGCTCTGTACTGTGGACTGATTTGGGTGTTAGCAATCAGTCTGTGAAGGAGACACAAGGTCTTTGTCCCTGTGGGATTGCCACCTCAGGGTGGGTGGGGCATCACTCAGTCAACACGATACATAAACTACTGAGAGTGTTGGCGAGCATGCTAGCCTTTGTTGAGGGCAATAGCAAAAAAATGAGATCCGGCCAACTCGGCACCGGGTCCCACTCAGCTCCCGGCTGACGAGCTGTTCTCTCCCAGGTAGCTCTCACAGCATCTCAGCTGTGTTCCCTCTCCACCATCGGTGGACCCACACTCCAGTAACCAAGTAAATCAAAACTCTTAAAGCTTAATTAATCAATCAGATTTATGTATTAGTAATATCACAATTTACAAGATGTTAATACAATAATTTTAGAGCCAATTGATAATGATAAAAACTTTATGCCAATATTTCTAACCTTATAAAAACTTAGCTATCTTGGCTAGGAGATGTCACACAGGTCCACATCCGTTCGAAGCCATCTTCTGTTCCTCTTTTTTTCTCCTCTTGCGACCTCTGTTCCCCCAACTCCTAGCTCCGCCTCCCTTTGCCTGTCCAATCACAGGCCTTCCACTGCCCTACTATGATTGGACATGGAAAATTCTGCACCATTAGCCTCGAGAAAGAGTTGAGGATCTGAAAGCTTAGAACCAAAGCGTTTCCAGATTTCAGCTTACTTTACTTACTTAGTATAGGTTTAATTTTAGTATTTGCATGTGCAAAGAGGTAGAGATGAAACTCAAGTACAAGCACGATTTCCTCGTGTGCTGCATGCATTTGTATGTACTTAAGTGTGCTCACACGCGCGCATGTGTGTGTGTGTGTGTGAGTGTGTGTGTGTGTGTGTGTGTGAGTGTGTGTGTGTGTGTGTGTGTGTGAGAGAGAGAGAGAGAGAGAGCACCTGTATAAATGTACGTGGGTGGAGAAGCCAGAAGTCCACGTCAGGTGTCTTCTATCGCTCTCTGCCTTACGTTGTGAGAAAGGGGGTCACTCACCCTGGAGCTTATGGATACGGCAAAGCTGGCTGGTCAGTGAGCACTAGGGCACTTCCTGTCTCCACCTTTCCAGTGTGGGGCGGCAGGTACGGACCATCACGCTTGATGTTTTAAGTGGGCGCCGGGGATCCTAACTCAGGTCCTTATGCTTGTTGGGCAAATATTTTATATCTGGATCCAGCTCCCTTTAGACATGAAATCCCTTCCTGTTTCATGTACGCCTTATGCACTTACCTTGGAAGTGATGTCATAGAGCGTACGAGCATCTCCACTACAACCTGTTACATGCCAGGTGTGGGGTTTCCCCCTTCTAGTGTCATACGGGTCCTCCAAATGGTTCAGAATGTAGAGCGCTTTTGATTTTGGATTTTTGCATAGGGAATAAATCAGCTGTACTCGGCAGTGTTTCATTTACATTTGATGATGCGATAATTCAGATTTTAAAAAAAAATCATGGTGAAGTTTTCTAAGCTAGTAAGTGGGAGAGTCTGGATCCTAAGATTCTGGCTACCCTCGCCTAGCCTTGAAGACGGTCAGAAAGCTTACCCAAGTGAGGTGTTTGCTTAGGTTTTCCAACATCTACAGGAATGTTCTCAGAAAAAGCCAGGCCCTGCCAACTCTGCGCTCTTTGCCCCTCAGAAAGCACAGGTCTCTCCCTACCTTCCACTTGTCCCAGCTCAGATGCCATTATGATCTAACAGTGTTCAGCTCGTGGAGCACCCCTGGGCCTTCTGGGGAGGAGGTACAGAATAGCACTGCCACCCACCCCTAGCCCACCCCTAATGTGCTCAGAGTGTAAGCAGGTGTCATGCAAGGCTCTAGAACCAGACAGCAGCACTCCGGCTTGGAAGACAAATGGCAGTAACAGCTCTGATGGTGATGGAAGGAGTGGGGGAGACAGCTGATCGAAACACTGTGATTATGAGACTTAAATTGGAGCCCAGGGCAGGTACAGAACAGAGCTGTAAATCCAGCCTTCCTTGAAAGAACATTCTGGAGGAAGGAGATACAAGCTCACCTAAAATATGTCTGAGATGAGAACCAAAGATCGTTAGTTTTGAGAAAGGGTGTAAAATGCTAAACATGGTCTTTATTGGTCCTTTTAAAAGCCAGGTGTAAAATACTACCATTCTCAAGATTGTGTTTTTCCTTTTCTTTCTTTAATGGCAGAAATTAAAATCTCTTTAAGCCATTAGCTGTCATTCCCCAAGGTGAGACCCTGAACCGGCTCTGCCAGAGACCCCTCCTTTTAGTCCAGAGGTGTGGCAGCCACTCCACAGAGCTGAGCTGCTCCACCTGCACCTCTCCCTCCCTCCCTCCCCACCTCAGCCTGCTTTGGCACCAAAGGCCCAGCCAGCGGCAGGTGGCTGAAAGGCTGAGGGGTTTTATGGGTCTACCCAGCAGACCCTGCCTCCCACCAGTTGCCAATTTGGCTGGTTACTCCCCGCTCACAAATACCTAACTCGGAAGATATTCACGCATGTGCTCCCCTACCCCAGCCCCGCCAGAGCAGACCTGCCCCTGGGCAGGGGGAGGGGGTGTCAGCCCTTCAGGTCAGCCCAGTGCGACCACCGTTACCAGAATTGCTTTTCCCAGGCTGGTCTTTCTTTTCTGCTTGCTTCATACTTTCTTTTTCCCCCCTTTCTTTCCATCAAAGGCTGGTGCTACCCGAGAAAAAGTTCATAAAAATGTTATGTCCACCATAAAACCCCTAATGTGGCATTCTGCATGATCCATGCATTAACATTAACATTTCCCAGACAGTTATTGTGAGATAATGGACCCGGCTATAATTCAGCAGTAACGTTCCTTCGAGCAAATGTTATGGAGGAATAAATGACTTGCGGAGTGTTGCCGCTGCGATGGGGGCGGGGCGGGGGGAGCGGTTTGGAAATGCAGACTCTGGACCTTAGAGACCCTGGGGTGTCTAATGGAGGGGCCCCGGGGCCTCTTTCTATGACTGACCATCGGCTTCCCTGCCCTCCGATCCCATATTTCACACATCTTTCTTCATAGCTGTACTGGGAAAATCTACTAAGGGCAAGAATTTAAAGCCTCCAGGTCATAGGATGGGGTGCTTGGTGGTGAGGGGCTTTTGTCCCCACTAGTATCCTTCTTGTTTACCCAGCACATGTTACACTAATCTCTGCTATAGTGCATTATATTGCACGTGATACAGTTCTTATCACTTTGTATATTATTATTTTCACAATATCTTTCCTCCTTTGGCAAATTCATTCATGTATACAATGTAACTTTATCACATCTACTCCCCTCTTACTTTCCCCCAGACACCTAACAATATGTTTCTTTATGTCTTTGCTTTTTTTGTTCATTTTAACCTACTGAGTCCAATTACTGCTGCCTGCCGGAATGCTAACTGATCTTGTTGGCTTGATCTTGTGTGAGTAACCAGACTGCAGTGAGTTCATGAGTGTAATGACAATGTCCTCTTCAGAAGACAGCCTTCCCAGCACACCTTCCCGTCCTCTGCTTTTCCTGTCCTCTCATACAACATCCCCTGTACCTTGGGGACAGATGGGGTCCATGTAGATGTCCCATTTAGGACTGAGTGTTCCGTATCACTTTTTCTTAGCACTTTGATTATTTAAGGGTCTCTGCATTAACTGCTGCCCACTGCTAGTGTCTGGACAAGACTGAGAGCATCATTAATCTATGAACATACAGGTAAATATTTAGAAGGCAGTTTGACAACTTGTCTTTTTAATAAGATAGCCGTAGTAGATACTCACCCCCTGCCATGCCAGGGCTTATAACCTCCCAAGCCATGGGCTTTTGACCATGTTTACACCTAGAAGGCATCATTCTTTCCTGTGGAGCAGGCCTCAAATCCAACCAGAAAGCAGTTGGTTACCTCGGGAACATTCATGTCAGTATCGCACCAGTGGGCATACCTTGCTGGGCAGATTACTATTGTAGCATTCCGTTCAGCATTGGGTGACTCTACTGACTACTTTTCTCCCCCTAGAAGCCTATATAGCATCTTCCTACATTATGAAGTCTAGCTAGCTGGAAATTTTCAGGTTAGTCCCAGCTTGGTTTCTCTGTCTTACAACCAAATGTGTTGTGTCGTCAATAGTAGGATTTTACTCTCTGGTTCTGGCGAGCACCCATAGCAGTGGCCATGACCTGTGTTATTTCAGGGCTGTGGGGCCTCTTTGATCAATAACTCATAGAGAGCTATCTCGCACCTATGTAGAACTGTTATTTATTTTATTTTTATCCCCCTCTATCATCCAGGAGAAGTATGATATCTGTGTTCAAGCTCCCTTCTTCTTTTCCAATTATATTTTTTTGACTGTTGTACAGAGGAGGGGTTTGCAAACACTTATTCATGCATTCTTAGCTTTGGTTAACCTATCCCACCCTCCCCTCCCTCTTAATGCCAATCCCCATTAAAAATTGCAAGTCTAACTCTTTTCTCCTCCTCTACTTTCAATTCACCTGTGTTCCCCCATCACCCCTTAAGGCTTCTTTTGCTCCCTGTCCAACAAGTCCGGTTTAACTTCCTAATCTCTATACACACCTCAAATTAAATATACGATATCATTAATTTTTTTCATGTCCATGTTCCCTAAGGTTACCACACTGTTTTCTTTAAGAACAATGCACATATCTTAGCCTTTTTGATAACCTAACACAAAAACAGTATTCAATAAATGTTTATTAGAAGTAAGGATGGATAAATAGATAAGTGGATGGATAATGGAATGATAGCACAGAAGGATTCGGACTAGCTGATTAAGGAGGTGCTCACCATAATCTTAACCAATTGGCCGTGGGAGGCAAGAGGATCAAAAGTTCAAGACCACCCTCAGGTACATAGTCAGTTCAAAGTCAGCCTATACTATATGAGATGCTGCCTCAAAAATGCAAACAAACCAACCAAAACATCAATAAAGACCCAGAAATGAAGGCAGAATACATGGGAGGAGAAACCTTTCAACATTTCTTGACAGAAATCATGAGACAATGAACCTGAAGGGCACTGGAGAAATGCAGCAGCATTCATCTTACTCTCTACAAAGAAAAGACCTAGAGATGTTGGGTCTACCCAGAGCTAGAATGCTGGAACAGCCAGTTCAAGGCTGTTTTGGTTGCCATCTTGCCTCTATTATATAGGCTAATAGTAAGCAAGAGAACTTGTCCTCCCATGGAGGAAACATCTCACAACACAGGACGTAGCTCACCACAGTCTAGCCCAGAACGCAATGAGTGTGGTAGGTAGAACGGCCTTCCACATGGAGATGAAAGCCCTGTCACTGAGGGTATGGGCCCAGGGCGGGGTGAGAAATACAATGTGGGGGGATGTTAGACTTGAGACAGAAGAGCAGTGCGGCCCAAGACACAGAAAAGATTGCAAATGGAATCCTCACAGCTACTAATTGGCTCTGTAGGTGTCCAGCATCTGGCCCTGAGAGGCCATTTGCCATGGGCAAGTTTTCCTAGGCCCCCGTTACTGCTTCTTGCTGCAAGTTTCTTCTGGGTCAGCTACTGAAGCACGAGGGTCAGCCTGTGCGGCTTGTGTCTGAATTGGACAGAGGATGACGATTAAGAGGGAGCCATATTCTTCCTGAAGTGTGGGGGCAGGGTGTCTCTGTGAAAAGCCCGAGGAAGAATGTTGGCTCTTTTCCAAATGCCACATGTCATGGCCACCACAATGTCTCCCAAGAGCATTCCCCAGAATGAGGGATGAGATTTATGGCACTGGTGAAGGCAATGGCGACCTCTGTAATATATTCACAGGACTCTGGGGAGGCTGTGCCCCAATCAGAAACATCTTGCTCAGTCAGGGGTCTCGTAATGTCCTAGAGCCCGAAGGGGCCTTGTAGGTCAGCTGCTTTGACCTGCCACACTGGAGGTGTCGGCAACAGGCAGCCTCTAGTCTCTTTCTAATGACTCCTGGTGAAGGCAGCTCTCCCGTCCCAGGACAGGTCTCGCTGGTAGAAATGCCTCACACAAAGGGGACATTTTCTCTGTTATTCCCACCCTACCATCTAAGACCTAATGTCAGGACAGCGTGGTAGAAGCCCAGCTGTTCTATTCAACAGC
Source organism: Apodemus sylvaticus (assembly GCF_947179515.1). Classification (NCBI taxonomy): domain Eukaryota; kingdom Metazoa; phylum Chordata; class Mammalia; order Rodentia; family Muridae; genus Apodemus; species Apodemus sylvaticus. The sequence goes on from NC_067478.1 coordinate 95,360,885, forward strand.
TCTTCAAATATGAATTAACGTTAAAAGACTTTCCCCCTCCTTAGGGATTTCTGCCTGCTTCCAGGATCACACTTCTTCCACAGACGTGCTCTGTTCCATCCATGTTCCTCTTGTGAAGGAAGCATGTTGTTCTATGAAGCTGGTAGGATAAGGACCTATGCTAGGAGCAAGATACTATGGTGTGCGGTTCTGTTGCATGACAGGGTGACTAAAGCAACATCAGGTACCGTGCATTTCAGAAAGCTAGAAGAAGGGACTGTGAATGTTTACACACACACACACACACACACACACAAGTATTTGAAGAAATAGATATGTTTAAACTGATTTCATACAAAGTACACATGTATTAAACCTTCATATTGTACACTGCTAATATGTTCACTTTATGTTATTATGAACGAGTTAGAAACTAACTTAAATAAAGTATCCCATTCTTGACAGTTAGAAACAAATTTATGTTACTTCCACGGAATCTTCATGCAATCCTGCTTCCTTCTTTTTCTTTTCCTTTTTTCTTTTTCTTTTTCATTTTCATTTTCTTTTTCTTCTTTTTCTTTCTCTTCTTCTTTTTCTTTTTCTTTTTCTTTGCTTTTGCTTTGGCTTTCACTTTCTTTTTGACAGGCACACCCCAAGCAGTGTCTAGCTGTTACCTGTTGAATTTTCAGCCCGGCTTCATTTTTCTCCACCATGAACTGCTTTAGCTCCAGCCCGTACACTTTCTGTTTTATTCTGACAACATAAATTTATATCCATCTCTGTCTAACATCACGCCTGGCTTTCTACCTTACATGCCTGCCTCCTAACCTTTTTTCTCCATCACTTCTCTTTAGACAGATTAACCAAACATTCCGGTGTAGGGGTGATAGCGTGCCTTTCACAATGCTACAGATCACTGCTCCGGGCCACATAGCTGGCCACTTCAGTACAAAAAGTCTCCTTTCAGACTGGACTTGGTATCAGGCCTGGGTGCTAAGTAAGCACTTCACTCACTGCCCATCTCCATAGCCCCACCTTGTGTGTGTATATGTGTGTGTGTGTGTGTGTGTGTTATGAGTGTTTTCCAATGAACACACTCTGCTCATTGGTGGCCCCCTCTTTCATAAGCAGCCCATCCAATATAGACTTTTTGTTAGTAATTAATACCGAACACCATTTGGTGGCTTCCAGAATCTGATGTTTGCTGTGAAAACAGAGATCTAGGCCTGTGTCCAACTTTTTCCCTCTCATCAGCCTGCAGGAAACGGTGGCCCTCCAGCAATATCTGTCGGCTCTCCCCACCCTAAGATGGAAGCTGCCACTGTGTTCAGCCTTGAGCTTATTTAAAGCTGGGCGACATAGCTTACCGTCCTCTCACCTTTCTCAGACTTTAACTCTTTTAAGATCATCCTTGTGGTTTGATGATGGTTGTCCTTGGAAAACACAAAGGAAAGTGGGAGCTAAAGTCTGTGTTTCCCTTCTGGTTGTTGTCTGGTACCCTCCAATGTCTGCCCTGGCTGAGGCCACCTCAAGCGCTTGTGTTTTGTTTCATTTTGCTTCAAGTATTGCTTTCTACCGGAGAGAGACGGGAAGGCAAGTGTGTTCAAAGATGTTTTCAGGCTCCGGTTCATTCTGGTCTTTTGACTGTCCTACTGCACTGACAATGGTCCTGCTACTCTCCTGGGCTGCCTTGTATGTATAAGGCCCCTCTCGAATCTTTAGTACAATAGCTTTCAAATCATGGTAAAGCTCAGATTTGGAGATGAAGGCTTCCAGCAAAGGTGTGATGCCCCTACATTTTACACTCACCACTCAGAAGACAGAGGCTAAAGCCTTAAGCTGTTTGCCACCCCCCTTCCTTAGGGACACAGTTAGCAATGAATTTCCATCCACTAATATTTTCTGATCAGCTCTTATGCCCATGGCACAATACTGGATACTGTGAGTGACACAGACGTGAACCAGATTTGTCCCTGTCTGAGGAGGGGGCAGACACACAAGCAGCAGAAATGCCGTAGCCCTGGGTAAAATGAGACAGAATATTGGGATGTATGAGTGCTGTGAGAACCCAAAACCAAAAGGCCACGTGTGCCCTGGGGATCCAGGGTGATCCAAGAGGGAGATGGATATGTTTGAGTTGTGGTTGGAAGTCTGGTTCAAAAGGCAGAGTCACAGATGCAAAGAAGGGTATTTCTTATAGAGGAGAAAAGGTCAAAAAGCAAGCCAGTTTGGGGGGAATATCAGGCAACGAAGTGGCTAGATAGTACAGCGAACTCGGGCGTACCATGTAGCCCTAGTCTATTTCAAGTTTCCTGCTCTGTTCAGGGTTCCCCTGAACCCTTGAGCATAGCACATCCACAGATAAATCTCTCTTCCTCCTCTAAACCTGTGCTTCTTCTGCAGTCTTCTGATACAAACTGTGTTTCAGCTGGATGTAGTGGCACACATCTGTAATCCCAGCATAAGGTAGGGGGTGCTAACATAAGACTGAGAGTTCAAGGCCAGCCTGGGTTACACAGCAAGACTTTGAAACATGAAACAAAGTAAAAACAAAAACAAAAACAAAACAAAAAAAAAACAAAAAAACCAACAGACAACAACAACAACAACAACAAAAACTCACTCAAACATTCTTGCATATTTTTTTCTTTCCTGTTTTGCCCATATGTGCAGTGGGGTCTTGCTAGCCTTGAATACTCCTCCTGACTCAGATTCCCCGGTCCCAGGATTAGAACTCTGTGCCGACATGCTTGGCTTAAATATTTTTATGAAGATTTTTGACAGTGCTGCCATTCAGTCAGCTGAGTTTAGCATCAGGAAGTCTGGATCTGAACCCAGCATGGGGCATGTTAGGTCAGATGGGTCACCCCATCACCTCACTCCCCCTGCCTTCCCCTCTCCCCCATGTAAAATGGGCAATAGGGTCAGGTGCATTTGTGTGAAGGGCACTGCCTCCTAAGAGGAGGGACATGGAGTAAGACTAATACGACCAGGCCGCAAGGCCCACGCACCACACCCTCAGATGGAAGCAAGCTCCCTATGCCCCAGTGCATGGCTCCTCTCCGTTATGAATTACCTGTTGGAGATGCGAACTGTGACCAGTTTAGAGCTCACACAGCCAAGCCTGCTCTGGTTGAGGGTACGGCAGACTGTTTTGAAATATCTGTGAGGCTGTCAGAGTTCACGGGGAGCATCAGAGCCCGGTTCTGTGGGAAGTCTCCCTGCTGTGCCTCAGGAGAGCAGGCTGTGAGGTAAATCAGGAATGCTCCTCCCGGCCCCTCCCTGCAAGCTACCCCATGGTGAGAAAGGGGGTGCGGATGGGGTGAGGGAGCGCTGAGCAGAAGGTGATTGCATATACCCGGACACCCCGCCACCACCTCCATCTTGTGCTACACACATTGAAGGCATGTGCGGCACGGGACACGGTTGTCTTTGCTACTCAGTAGGGCAAGCTGAATCTACTCAATAGGGCCGAATCCCCCAGGTACCTGAGGCCATGAGAGAGCTGGGTTGGAGGTTATCCACTGCCCACGGTAAGGGGTCTCCAACACAGCTCCCAGGGAGCGTTATCTGAACTGAGGGCTGTAGGTAATGGTCTCAGGAAACTAGGCAGAAAGGGGCCTTGTAGGAAGAGGGATCAGCAGACACGGACTTGCAGAGGCCAGGAGCACGTTGTGCTGAAGAGGTTGGAAGTGGGGGCAGAGCGGGGTGAACCCCACAGGCTTTGGGGCATACGCCGTGGGATGGGAAGGAGACGGTATTTACCAATGTATTGGGGAAGAACTGGCGTCATGCATCACCAGTAGGAGACAAAGGAGGGAGAGAAAGATGGTTGAGTTTATTCCATTGTTGCAAAGTAAAGATCACAGAGAAACAAACACAGTAAGAACAGGCAGGATGGCACAGTGGTGGTGGCCGAGGTGAGGTCCAGTTGGTGCTGTGGGAGATCCAGGTGGCATCTGATTCAGTCCAGGTTCCCATCCTCACTCTTTCCTGAGGGTCCAGTATGTCTGTGGCCAACTGTCCTAGGTATCACCGAGTTGGAAGCACCTTGGAGACAGAAATCAAGTCTTATTCATCATCCCCTGGGGGTATGCTTGCCTTCTGCAGACTTGACCTTAGAGAGCAAGAGAGCGGAGTCACTATATGGTGGGCTGAACTTCACGTCCTGTCCTTACTGGTTTGATGTGCTTGGTTAATGATGCCTCCAGGGCAGTCTCCTGGGAAAAGGGAGGGAGCCCAAGGAACAAACAAGGTTCAAGCCCTGGTCATGCTCTTTGCCAGCTGTGTGACACTGAGCGTCATCAGCCTGGCTCTAAGTCTGCACTAATTAATATAGGAACTGCTGGCCACCTATATATCTAAATAAAACTGAAAAATAAATAAAAACGCCAAGTCTTGGTTACAGCATGGCCACATGTGTGGGCGAGCACAGATTGAAGAGTCCTGCCATTGCAGGAAGTTTCCTGGCTCTGCACCATGCTACCGTGCAGTTGTAGACATACCTGACCCTCAGTGTCTGGTGTGTGAGGGCCCTGTGTGTGAGGTGCTGGCCACTGTGGCTGGCGCATGGAAACTTTCACCTGGTGCTGGCTGTCATGGCTCTGAATGAATGTTAAGCAATTCTGTAGTCTCTGTTAGGATTCTGTCTAAGCTCCACCCCACAGTTACCTGGCAACAGCCAGGTAGGCCTGGCCCACTGTAAAAGGGGCTGCTTGCCCCCTCCTCTCTCTCTTCCTCCTGTTCCTGCTTGCTTCTCTCTTGCCCTCTTCAAAAAAAGGGCTCTTCCCTTTTGCCCCTACCCTTCCCCCCTCTCTCCACATGGTCATGGCCGGCCCCTGCTTCTCTACTCTCTCCCTCTCTCTGCCTTTCTCTCTGCTTTAGTACCCTCTTAACTCCCCTCCCCATGCCCTGAATAAACTTGATTCTATACTACACTGTTGTGTGGCTGGTCCCTCAAGGGGAAGGCATGCCTTATCATGGAGCCGATGAGGCACCCCTTCCCCCACACCTCACCACACCCCATCATAGAACATACTCTTATACATCTTTATCTTTTGATAATCACAATAGCCTCTGGAACCACTGTGGCAGTGTGGCTCACAAGTCCTTTAGAAGACTCAGGACCAAAGGGGCCTGACCGTGTGACAGAGAGACTTGCCTCTGACGTTGGAAAGAGTTGCTAAAGGCCTCGGCATGTACTCTTAGAATTTGGTATTATGTGATGGGCGGGGTGGACCTCAGAGGCATGCAGAAGGACCCATCTTGGGGACTTTGAAAACACTGATCTCAGAACACCTGCAGGAAAAGGTCCCCACTGTGATGGCATTTGCTTGTGGTGACACAAAAGCTGTTTCAGATCTGGGTGTGGCTGCAGCAAATAGTCTGGGAACTGGGGTGAGTGGGAACTAGCAAAGCTCTCACTTGGAACTCCTCTGATCAAAATGTAGGAAACCCTATGGCCTGGCAGTTTCCCTAATCTGCCTGCTTTTACTCCTCTCCTGTGCCCTGGGCTTTAGGGGCTAGCTGAGCAGGATTCCTCTGTGACCTGGGGTCAACAGGAGGGGACCCAGATTGTTTGTAGAAAGCCCGATGACTGCTGCCCAGGGGTGGGGTATGTGCCCACAGCTGAGAATTGAGGAGACAGAGCACCAGCCCTGGGGATGCTGTTAAGGTTCCTCCACACCCCCCACACCCCTGCTTCTCAGGAGCCATCACCGATACCTTCTCCTCTGATTCCACTGCCTTATCCCTATCTTGTACCAGGCAACTCACCTGGGCTAGGGGCAGAGATTTTCCATTAAGAACGCCACTCAAGCACCACTCCACCGACAGCATTAGCTGTGCATGGGTTTATCCTTGAAGGGGTTTCTTTGACCTTCCCCAGGGAAACACAGAACATTCCCTTGGGTTTGGAGAAGGAGTTTGAGAGGCAACTACAAGTAACAGAAAAAACCAAGCAGGCTGGGTCTTGGGAGTGGGGTAGGGGACTGTCACTGCTCCTTTGGAGGGTCCTGGAGAATTGTGACTCTCTAGACTTCCAATTTGCTTGACCATGCCATCTCCAAGGATCTTTCCAGTTTGGGGGGTTCTGGGGTGTGTGTGTGGGGGGGGGTTGGCAAGGGGCTGGTGGAGTGTGTTTGCGGTTTCCAGTTGAAACCTGTTCAGAGACAAGCCACATGTTATTGTAGTCCTTCTGCACAGCAGTCCTCCCCTCCCCGCTGCCTGCCTGTCCTCCTCCCTAGCAGGATGGATGGAGGCAGTGTAGAGAAACCCGAATAACTAATCAGAGTCCTCATTAACCCCCTGCTGGGATGCTCAAACATTCACTTTGCTGTTTGTGAAGCAGAAAAAAAATCCTCTCCCTGCATTAAAATTGATGCATTATTAATCCCTGTGCTCCTGACCTGGTGGGCTGCCTCACCGTCCTGCGGGGGCGGGCAGCCTGCAGTACCTACCTAGGGCACTGGATTCTCTGTTATGTATGTATTGGCCCAGTGCAGAAAAGCCTTCTTGTGGTTACACAGCTCAACTAGGCAGCAGTCAGGTGAGAGCCCTTTTGTTTTTATCCTACTGGAACCCGATGGAGCTTTTCCGTTCAATCTTATTTAAGAGTGCAGCTGCCAGGCTGCCCTGGTGTTGTGGTGGGGCAACCTAAGTCTAGGTGAACACAGGGGCTATAGATTGTGTGCTTCTCTCTCCAGACCTGAGAGGGTGAGCTAACTGGCTTCCCGCTTCCTATGAGCTAGCCAAGGAGCCCGCTGCCTCACGTGGACTGAGTTTAGAAGGTCTTAGTGCTGGGCCCAAGAGGATGCTTTTTTTTGCACAGCTGGAGAAGCTGTGCCCTGTGACTTCCTGGTGTTGCACCTTACCCAGAATGTAAAGCTACTCTCTGGCTCCACACCTTAGGAAGGGGTCCTCGCATTAATCTTTGAGCAAGATCATGAGTCTACAGTCTTTCTCACTTATGAAAAATCTCATGCGTAGAGTTGTAGAACATGGAAGGCACAGGTTTGGGGTGGACGCAAGATGTAAAAGAATATACCAATACAGAAATGAGCCAGCCAAGGAACATGGAAAGAGACTTTTTTTTTATGTGTTGGATAGTAAGTACGTGTGTGTGTGTGTTAGGTATTTGTTATATATGGTATACATGGTGTGTGTGGTTTATAATGCATGTGGGGGGGGATGTGTGTGTATGTGTGTAGTGTATAGTGTGTGTCAATATCCTCTCACAGTTCTGGAGGATGAAAAGTCCTGGAGCAAGGGTCTTTTGGGGATCATCTTCATGAGAAGACAGAAGGGCAAGAGAACATTTTCCTGTCAGAAAGAAATTATCCGAACTCATTCATTTTAGTGGGAACCCATTCCAGTGACAAAAAACCACAACAGCAACAACAAAAACAGAACAAAACAAAAAGCAAAACCTGCACACTGTACCATGAATCAGGTTGTGGGTGCAGAGCCCTCCTGTTCTGAGCACCTTACACATCCCACTTTGGAGTACTGAACGGTAGCAGCTGAATTTCATGAGCATTTTAGAGGGGAACTTTCAAACCATGGCAGAAAAGAAGGGAAAGGGAGAGGTGGGGTGACCTAAGAGGGGAGGGCTCCTTCCTCTCTGTCCTCAGTGAGCCATCAATACTATAGGAAGGCTGACAGGAGAATCAAGAGAGACTGTGAACCCCTGTCCCAGCTGGTTGGTACCGGCTCACCCTATTCATCCAGAGTCCAATTGCCTTCAGCTAGGTCTGATTACCTTAACGTTTGAACTCACAGCCAATGCCCATACTTGTGCAAACTCCTTCTTGTGGCCTTCCGTGCACTAGGCTTTTAAAAATAGCTCTATAAGAAAGAAGGGAAAACTAAAGGAAGAGGATGAGGAGAAACATATCTGCCTCCTTTTTTTGTCAATCAGAAAAGGTTACAGGTAGCTACTTCACGCTTTTCCCATTAGTGGAGTCTAACTTGTCAACTACTTTTCTCCCCTTGAGACAGGCTAGCTTGGTTGTATAGCTGAGGGTGGCTTTGAACTTCTGATCCTCCCTCCTTCATCTCTCAAGTGCTGGGATTTTGGATATGTACCAGCAAGCCTGGTTTATGGAGTGCCAGAGACTGAGTCCAGGTCTCCATGCATGCTGGGCAACAACTCTACCAACTGAAGTACATTCCAGCCCCTGATATTTGTAATATTAGCAGATGCTGAGGATTTGGGATGGATTAAAAAAAAATCCTGGGTCTCAGGCCATGTAGAGTTTTTAGCCTATTGGGGAAGACAGGCCTCATACTACTGAGTGTGTAATTAGAATCTTTAGCAAGTGCTCCAACTCAATTAAAAAACACAACAAAGGGAGAGGATCTTCAGTGGTCTGCAGGGTGAGCTAGAGCTTCCTGAAGAAAGTGGGCCTTAATCTGCGATGTAAAAACAAAGCAGGTGGGGAGAGGGCACCTGCCAGTAAGATGTGATAGCTTGTGCAAAGGCCCTGTGGTGGAAAGAAGCATGTCCTTTTAGAAGGACCAAAGACCATGGTACAGTGCAGAGACTGAGTTGGGCAAGGCTGGAGAGACAGGCGGGGACAGACTGCACTGACCTTCATGGGCATCCTAGGGATGTGGGATGCCAAGAGGAATGGGAAACCAGCAGTGTGTTTGAGACCCAGAAAGGATGGGGATATAGTAGAATAAGATTTGCACTTCAAAAAGCTGTCTCTAGCTGTTCAGCGGAGAACAGATGGGGGAGTGCCAAGAATGTTAAATGGGTCATCTGTCCCTTGCTGTCTCCTATCTCCTATTTTAGCGAGCAGAAGCCTATAGAATGTGCTGGAGTTTTATGAAGGGAGATGCATATCTAAATTCTCATCACCCAGGATTCAGCCTCTGCTCAGAGCTCACAAAAATAAGCTAGAGTCCTTGAACTGGCTCCTTCCTAACATAGTGAGCAGCCACTCAAGCGCTCGTGGCTGCGTTGGCCATTGTTAGCCCAGTACTTTGATGCCTATGGGGACCCTGAGAGCAGGACATGTGTCCCAGCTTCCAGGAGAGCAGATGTCAGGAGGGCAAGCTGCCGAAGGCATTGGCAGGTCTGGGACTAAGCTGATGGAGAGCTGTGGGGCAGCCAGGCGTTACCCAGGGTGTCCCAAGCACATCTGGGCAAGTCATGTTTACCGGCACTAGGCGGGCGCTTGCTGTAAACTCCTCTCCACTGAGGTAGCGGCTCCTACATCTGCTCATATCCCATCATGTGCCTGTCCAAGAAAGGACCATGTCTAGCCTTGGGCCAGCACTCTGTTTTTTGTCTATTTCAACAAGTATTCATTGATTATATTTTCATATAAGAATACTCTAAGGGTCAAAAATTCCTTGTAAAAAGCCAGATGGGTGATCCCAGTGTGTGAGAAGCTAAGGCAGGAAAATTGTAGATCTGAGACCAGGCTACGCTACAAAGAAAGACCCTTTCTCAAAAGAAAAAAATGAACAAGACCAACCATTCTCCTTATCCTTAAGCCTGCTGTTGCTTGCAAGGAAGCTAGGTTAGGTAACCCGTTTTTTTTTTTTTTGTTTTTTTTTTTTTTTTTGTTGTTGTTGTTGTTGTTGTTTTTTGTTTTGTTTTTCCTTTGAAGACAGAAGGAAACAGGCACTAAGAGATGGGTCCCTGTGACCTGCTTTGCCAGGAATATTCTCAATGGAAACCTGAGTAATTATAATCATGTTCTCTTTCATTCTGGAAATTATTCCAGTATGACAGATGAATGACGTGGTCACTCCAACAATGTGCATGTCTTTAAAGAGTCTTTTTTTTTCCCTCCAGGAATTCAGGAGGCATCACAGAATAAGTACATTTAAGCTGAGTTCTTACAGAGTAAACAGGTATGAGAGCGAGCGTGGGAAGAGCAGACCCAGCTTGGTACACAGGCTTAGTGGAATCAGGGAGCAGAGGCTATATAGGAAGGGAAGAATGTATTTGAACCCTAACCTAGACCAGGTTCAGCAGATCTGCAAAGACTCAGACAGTAATTACTCAAGGGTTTCTCACTCTTGCAATTTTTCAGCTCTGTCTTTATATAACTATTGGACTGACTTAGCTATGCCTTATAGTGGGAAGCAGTCATAGATAAGAGTCAACAAATGGGTGTGGCCAGATCCAAATAAAACTATGTTCACAAATACAATCTGTCTCTGATTTGGCCTGGGAATATGCTTTGTTCTATTTGGCCACCTCAGTCCTGGTGGTTATTAACAAGAATATACATTTCCCAGTTCTAGAAGCTGGAAATTCAAGATCAAAATGGTGCTGATTCCTTGAGGGTTCACTCTGTAGATAATGCTCACTTGATTGGAAGAGCCCTGGAGTGCCTGTTGACCTTGTATGTGGGTGTATAATCCAATCCATGTGGGCGGAGCCCTTGTAACTCCCTACAAGTCCCTGCCTTTTCCTCACAAGGAGATGAGGTTTCACCATGAATTGTGCAGGGCACACTGAGACCTTAGCAGTGTAGCTCGCCAGCTCTACTCTCTCGGTACCTGAGGAAGAGTCGTAAGAGATAAGCCTGAAAGTTAGGTAGGAGTTGTATTACAAAAGGTTCCAAACACGTTCGTGCTCAAGATGTGTCTTGTTTTTGATAAGGGTACGGGATGGGTCATCATTGGGGCCCTACGATTTGATACTGGCATTCAGGGGACACTGGAGGGAAGCAGCGGGCTGTAGAGGGAAAGGGGCTGGCTAACGGTTTGGGGCTCAAGCCCTCCCTTGGTGATACATAAATAGGGCTGCTGGTATTCATCTCCGAGGACTGTTCCTTTAATTCTAAATTTCCCTAACCTCGAAGGGTGCAGGATGCCCTTTCTGATTGATCCTCACAGCAGATACTTCAAGGCAGGGCTTTAAGAAACGTTAGCTATCTGTTCTCTCCTGTATGTTCCAGAGTGATCATCTTTTTAGTGAACATCCCAGTAGATAAACATGATTTCCCCCTCACTGCAGGAAGTTCAGCTTCCTAAGAGTCTCAGAGAGGAAAAGAAAAAAATGTCTGGAACCTTCTGTTTATGCCTCCTGTCCTAAGAAAGTATCCTAGGCCCCCTTCTCTGTTTTTCGAGCAGGACTTCAATCTCCCCGTGTTGGTGTCATCTGTGGCTGTGACCCCTCTTCTTCCTCCCCAAGCAAAGCTGTTACGTTTGTTCATGCCTAGACTAGGACATAAAATTTAAGGAGACAGTCAAAACCTAATAATCAAGTGAAATAATATTTTGATGCAATTGTTTTTAAAATGAAAAATAAAAATGAATGACAAATGCACGGTAAGCAAACTGTCAGAAGTTGACTTATGTGTACAGGTTTATAGGGTGCGATGTGGTAGTCTGACACATGTAAACGTGAAGTGGGCGTTTTCCTTTAGCCTCAGTGAGAGTAGGCACGATGTGGCCACTGTTGCTGGCCTTGCTCCATTCCTCCAGTTTCTGTGTCTCGTGAACTCTGTGCCTGAGGCAAGCATTTCACCTACCCGCTCTTACTCCATAGCCTGAGGAGAGGCCAGAGGGACACCTGATGCGGATGCAGAAGGAATGTATTAAACTCTGCACGCCGAGAATTAGAAACTTCCCCTTCTTATCCCAGCAGGGGAGCTTTCCCTTGTCTATTCTTGCCTCTATAGTCTAGCAGACATCTTGCCCCCGGGCCTGTTTCCCTACAGATCCCTTCTTTTCTCCTTTCAGCTGAATTATATATTTCTTGGTCTCTCAGATTCTGGCCTATTTTCCCATTTTAAAGTTACTGGAAGAACTTTTTTTTTTGCCTTTTTTGTTAATATTTGGTTTTTGGAGGTGCGGGTGATCAAAGCCATTCCATTCCATTCTAAACAAGTGCCCCACTTCTTTGGCCCTTGCTAGTATATAATTATACAAAATAGGGATTTTAGCCATTTGATGCTTTGTCAGAGCTATAATCTCAGTTCCTATGGGAGGCTAAAGCATGGAGACTACAAATCCAAGGACTGCCTGGGCTAGTTCAAAGCTAGCCTGGGCAACATAATAAAGCCAAGTCTCTTCCTCCTCCTCGTTCTTTGAGACAGGGTCTTACTGTATATCTCTGGCTGTCCTGGAACTCACAGTGGCCTGCTTGCCTCTGCCTTTCAAGAGCTGAAGTTAAAGGCATTCACCCATCATGCTAGGCTAGATCTCAGCATTTAAAGGAAGAAAAAGGAGAGCTGGGGGTAGAGTCCGCTGGCCAGCGGTTTGCCTTAGCATGTACAAGGCTTTGGGCTCAGCCCTAGTGGTGAAAACAGACAGGGTTTCTTTGTGGCGTTTTCATACGTGCAAGTAATGAACTTTGATCATATTCATTAGCTGTATATGATACTTTTTGACATCTGTGATAAAGCACTATGCAAGGCCCAAGGCAATTTGTAGAGTTTATTTGTGCTTACATATCCAGAGGGATGGGAGTCCATCACAGAAGCTAGGCGTGGCAGCGGGACCAGGAAGCTAAGAGCTCGTGTCTTTAACCACAAGGACAAAGCAGAAAAAGACAATCTGCACTATTGTCGGAGGACCAAGAGTTAAAACTACAAGGAACATTTCTCATTCAAACAACCACACCCACCCTTCCCCTCCATCATATGTCCTTGCCTCTCCCTTCTCTCTTCTGCCCTTCCCCTCTCTAGCCTGCCCTCCCCCTTCCATACATTCTCAATGAGGGCCTGCTGAGTCTAACACTCACTGTCCTTCCTTTACCTTCCTTTTGCCTGCATTGTCATCTGACTTGGTATTTTATTTATAAACCTCATTTTCTGTCATGTGACTGTCTTCGCCGCCCCTACCTCTCTCCCAACCAAGTACAAGCCTCATAAACACTAGGCTTTTTATTACTTCATGTCACAATCCTGAACAGTTTCTCTGTCAAAGCAGGCACTCCGCAAACACATGTTGAGTAACTGACTATCAGCTCCCCCCTCTAATAGCCAAAAGAGGGTGTGACCCTTTCTCCAAAGGAAGGGCCATTTTTTTCCCCAGGGCCTCTATCGTAAGCCATGTTCAATTTATCATCATCATCATTATCATCATCATTATTATTATTATTATTATCATTCAACCAATATGACCTATATAATAAGAAAAAAAAGTTAGTGCAAACTCTAGGGCTTTCCCAGCATGGTGTTGCTGTTTTAAATGGGGAGTGACCCCCATGGAAGTCGAATCAATGCTGATTCTTTTTGTGACCTTAACCAAGACAATTAGGTCTTGGTTTTGATTTCCCTGTCTGTTTCCTGGAAGTATTGATTGTAGCACTGCTACCCTTATAGCTGCTGTACAACTTACACAAAAAGCTGATGGACGTGACTGGGCATACTTTGGAATGCGTAAGTGATCTAGAGGATATAGAGGTATGGAAAGCCTTACTAATGGGACGAGATCCTTCACGGTGGAAGAGACCATCCACTTCTAACCTTACTGACATAAGGAGAAACCAGGGCCCAGAGCAGTGTAGTGTTAATACGTGCTAATCCCAGTGCAGTTTCTGGCCTCTGAGTTTTCATGGGCTCATTCTACCAGAACAGGCAGCCTGGGCTCTACTTGAGCCCAAGTCAAAATTCTCCATGGTGGAAAGAGAATGCCCGGCTTCCCGGTCCTTGCCAATCCAGCCCTTGGCAAGCAGCTTGCAGAGGAAGGGCATTTTAAGTGCACCCCTTCTCCATCCCTTCTATTACTGAGTGGCATCTGAATTAGAGTTTTACGGACATTTCATTTCCCTTTCTTTTTATCCTTCCGAGGCTCTCCTCAGAGAAGGTTATGGTGGAGGCCTGAGTGAGGCTCAGGGCATAAATCCTGGGTGGACCTGTGCCTTGGGCAACAGGTCGTCTGGTTGGCACCAGCTCCCTCCTGTGCCATCACACTTTATGGAAGCAGGCCCCTGAGTCAGGCAAGGCGAGGAGACACAGAGATTAATCTCTGCAATGACACGATTCTTGTGCATTCCTTAATGACTGAAATTTTCATGTGTGAGGAAAATTGCAGTTTTCCCCAGAGGGCATAGAAGGGAAAGCCACAGCTTAACAAGTGGGCATTTGTGTGGGCATCAAGTGAGCGTTGCATGGGCAGCAAGCGGGCATGCATGTAGGCTGCATATCCCCGGAATTGGGGTCTTTTACCTTTTTGTTGGGTGTGGCCATGTGCATGAACATGAATCAGAATCTGTGTGTTTATATGTTTGGAGAGAGTCTAAAATCTCTCTCTCTCTCTCTCTCTCTCTCTCTCTCTCTCTCTCTTTCTCCCCTCCCGTGTGTGTGCCCACACACATGCGCACACATGCTTGCGTGCTGTCCTTTCCATTGACATTGTGACTACGTGTAGATCAATGCGTGTGTCTTTAAAAATATACATTTCTTTTTTCCTGCATAAATTATTTCATGTAAAGGCCATCCAGAGATCAGTTCCTGGCATCCCTTTTCAATAAAGCAATATTATCAGAGCTTGGTCCTAAACTAGTCCCTGGAGAGGCTTTCCTTACATCCTTTGTCAAATGAAATGTCACGGACTCACCAAATGACGAGAAGAAAAATTCTTCTTGTTTATTTCCCAAGTGAAGTAGAGAGGAAGCTCTGCTTCTTGACATCTTTGCCCTAGCTAGGTGGGCAGGTGGGCAGGTGGACTGGGGGACAGGTGGGCAGGTGGACAGGTGGGCAGGTGGACTGGGGGACAGGTGGGCAGGTGGACAGGTGGACAGGTGGGCAGGTGGACAGGGGGACAGGTGGGCAGGTGGACAGAGGTCCAGGTGGGCAGGTGGATAGGGGGACAGGGAGACAGGTGGGCAGGTGGATAAGGGGGACAGGGAGACAGGGGGACAGGGGGACAGGTGGGCAGGGGGACAGGGGGACAGGTGGGCAGGTGGACAGGGGAGAAGGTGGGCAGGTGAACAGGGGGGACAGGTGGGCAGGGGGACAGGGGGACAGGTGGGCAGGTGGACAGGTGGGCAGGTGAACAGGGGGGACAGGTGGGCAGGTGGACAGGGGGACAGGTGGGCAGGTAGACAGGGGGATAGGTGGGCAGGTGGACAGGGGGACAGGGAGACAGGTGGACAGGTGGACAGGGACAGGTGGGCAGGTGGACAGGGGGACAGGTGGGCAGGTGGACAGGGAGACAGGTGGACAGGTGGACAGGGAGACAGGTGGACAGGTGGACAGGGACAGGTGGGCAGGTGGATAGGGGGACAGGGAGACAGGTGGACAGGTGGACAGAGGGACAGGTGGGCAGGTGGACAGGGGGACAGGGAGACAGGTGGGCAGGTGGACAGGGGGACAGGTGGGCAGGTGGACAGAGGGACAGGTGGGCAGGTGGGCAGGTGGACAGGGAGACAGGTGGACAAGGGACAGGTGGGCAGGTGGACAGGGGGACAGGTGGGCAGGTGGACAGAGGGCCAGGTGGGCAGATGGACAGGTGGGCAGGTGGGCTGGTGGACAGAGGGACAGGTGGGCAGGTGGACAGGGGGACAGGTGGGCAGGTGGATGGGGGACAGGTGGGCAGGTGGACAGGGGGACAGGTGGGCAGGTGGGCAGGTGGGCAGGTGGACAGGGAGACAGGTGGACGAGGGACAGGTGGGCAGGTGGACAGGTGGGCAGGTGGGCTGGTGGATAGAGGGACAGGTGGGCAGGTGGACAGAGGGACAGGTGAGCATGTGGACAGAGGGACAGGTGGGCAAGTGGACAGGTGGACAGGGACAGGTGGGCAGGTGGACAAAGGGGCAGGTGGACAGGGGCATGTATACAGGTGAGCTTCAATCTCATTTATAACATGAATAGTTATAATGTAAAATAGCAACCAAGTCTGAAAATATACATATAAGTGATTTACAGGGACATGTTGAGAGAGTTACCAAGTCAGATGCAAGCAGTTATGATTGGCAAGAATTTACACAAAATCAAATTATTACACGAGCAATGCCTTTCTTAAGTTTAATACTCCTTCCCTACTTCCGTTAAACATATTGACTCTGAAAATACATAATTAGTACAGGAAAACCATTTCAAGAATTGAGATTTAGAAATCTAAATCGAAGAACAGTAATGGTAACAAAAAACCAAGCAGAACAAACCCAGTAATTTTAGGTTATGTCATTTCTATACAAAACCAAAAATCAGCTGGGCAGTGGTAGCACATGCCTGTAATCCCAGCACTCTGGAAGGCAGATGTAGGCAGATTTCTGAGTTCGAGGCCAGCCTTGTCTAGATAGTGAGTTCCAGGACAGCCAGGGCTACACAGAGAAACCCTGTCTCAAAAAAACCAAATCCAAACTAACTAACTAACTAACTAATTAACTAACTAACTAACTAACTAACTAACTAACTAACTAAATAAATAAATAAATAAAACAAAAATCGCCTGTGTGGTCAGTGTAACTATAATACAGGGCAAATAGTGATAGATTACAAATGTGAAGAGCTGACTCTTGAAAGATGGGTAGCTTATTTTTTACTAAAGATGTCTAAGCATACTGTTACTCCCCACTAAACACACCCTGTATGTGCATGTGTGATATGATACCATAACATCCTCAGACACATCCCATGAGGTAAGCATTGCAGTTCCTGTTTTACAGAAATAGGAAAGTTTATTACATTGCGGTGGAGTTTATTCAGCTTACGCAAGGAGGGTGAGACGTGCCATTGGATCCACATTTGACTGGCATCACTTCTCCGTGCCAGTTTTCTCACACTCGGGAAGTGCAGAAAACATGTGACCCCATCTTCTGTCAAAAGTGCTCCATCCAGGGACATCAGTAAATATAGAGAATTGCAATGTCTTCAGCAATGAATGCTAATAACTAAGTTGGAAAACTCTTCACTGGAATGATCAAGCATTGATCTGATTTAATATTTTTTAGTAATCTCTCCTCTCGGTGTGGTGTGACAAGAATGATAGTTTGAAAGATCTATACAGGCTCACCTAGGTGTGTACGAAAGGAGTACAAGAAATAAAGACCCAGGTTCGTGCACCGTCAAGGAGAGTTTATTTAACATAGAAGTTCAGGAGAAACAGTAAGGTTAAGGGTCCATGATGGATGGAAGGATGGATGGATAGATAGACAGACAGACACAGACAGATAGATGGAACAGATCTTCATCAGTGGAGGGATTAGTTTGGAACTAGCCTTAGGAATTGATAGGTGCTAGAGACAGACAGGAAGCACTGGGTTCTTTACCAGGAAACAGTGTACAGGCTAGTGTGTATATACTAGATATTGGGTGTTGGATAATGGCCGCCTCTCTCAGCTGGTACAAAGGTTCAAGCCCAGAAGTTCTGGGGCTTGGGTCAGAGAACATGGTCCACACTGAGAAGAGCTTAAAATATCTAGAGTTTCATCTTCTCGTCCTTGGACAGCTGCTGGGGTCTGCCCAGAAGAAACACGGTGAACTGAATATGATACAGACTCCCAAGGAGCACATCTGCTCCCAGATAACAATCCAGGCTCTGGAAGGTCCAACAGTTGTCTGCATTACTGTCCTGCTTATCTGCAAAACACCCAAGTGCAAAATCAGTCAAGGCATTCTCTGGGGAAGCTGCTGTCCTAGTCAGAGGAAGCCCGGCTAAGATGAACTCAGGCAGCAATAAGGGGCAAGTTGCACTCCATTGTTTGGGGAGGTGGTAGGGATGAGAGGGCCTTTATCTCCAACTGAAACTCTGGTTCCTTCTTTGTCTCCTAAACATCTGGATTTCTACATCAGGTCACGCAGGGCTCAGTTCTCTGGGTGTCCTTCAGTCGGCCTCCATGACTCAGCCCTGACTCAGGCTGATTGTCCAGCTCCATCCCAGGATCCATCAGTATTGTCCCGGGGTGTCTGCCAAGGGAGGAGGACTTTGAATAGTGAAGAACAGCATGGTGGAGATCTTTGTCCTGTGGAACAGGAACACACTGGTCGGTCGCTGGGGAAGGATGGCAGCACACATCTGCAGCTTCTTTCTCCCTGCCATCCCGTTACTGTCTTTCATCTTCCTCCGAGCTTTCTGACATGTGAGCTGCCCTTCTTACGCTCAGAGGAATCACTGTCAGTGACAGAAAGGAGATTACAGGCTGTATTTCTGCCTCCGAGCTTTCTGTGGGCGGCAGGGAAACAAGTGCAGAGTGCTGCTTGTCAGTTCTGGGAATGGAGAAATCTATGTATATTGTAGCCCCGAAGCAGTGTCCCCCGCAGGGGCAAGCTGGTGTCACCTCTGATCATTCTTCCTCTCACTAATGTGCATTTTATTAATCCCAGAGTGGAGCGGGAGGCCAGTGGGCTTCTTTTGACTAACGCTGGTCTGGATCCATCCAAGGAACCCTGCCATCTCCACAGGGTGGGTGGGGGTACAGCTAGGGCTAAAATCAGAAGCCTGGGACTGCAGAGGGACCTCAGGAGGGAGCTCTTCCCCATTCGTAAACACACATTCTCTCCAGGGCCATAAAGAAATTGGTAAAAGACAGAGTCTGAGGGACATGGGAAACAGGCATGGCTTCTTGCCTTGCCTCGCTCTGGACCTAACCCTGACCCCCTGACCTCATCTCCACGCTTGACAGAGGAGGGCATGGTGAAGCAGCAGCAAGGAACATCACCAAACACACTAAGGTACTTCCTATCCATTGATCCTTCCTGCTGGAATATGAAATCTTCAGGACAAGAAGAGAAAAAGAAAGTGGTGTGGGAGGAAGGAGTGAGAAGGTTGGAGGGGAGGGGGGAAAAGGAGAGGCTGGAGGTTGATTGGCTCCTCATCTTTGGGCTCAGGCACAGGCACACGGTAGATTCTTAATACACAGGCTAAATTTGCACCTTCGCAGAAGAGGGGAGGGGTATCAATAAACTGCACCTTCGCAGAAGAGGGGAGGGGGGTACCAATAAACAGCGCCTCCCACCAGTTCTCCCATCTACTGTACCAGTCTCAGAGACATGGAAAACTAGATGGGGCGGATGACATTGGTCAGGCTCTACTATGACCCTCTAGGAATGTCCACCTCTGCCTTCTCCTCTGAGGAAGAAAGTTATCACTGCCAACCACAAGTGTTCTCTTTGCATTGGTAAGACAGACAATAACAAAGATCAGGATAGGGAAATGCTAGAAGATCAGGCACAAGCACACCCATGTCTGACTTTCCTGAGCCTTGTTAGCCACATTGATAAAATGGGCACAACTACTTGGCAAGGAAAAAGGTGTTTCTCATATGCTGCTAGTAGGACAGGAATAGGTAGGACACTCCTGTTGGGATTCTGTGGAAGGTCTTTAAATGAATGTGTCTTTGGACTTGGCAATTCCACATAAAATGTACCCCAGGAAAATGATCAGGTCATTTAGCTAACGAGTCAGCTAGCAAGAATGATCACCACTTGTTGATAGCAAAACTGGAAATATTCTAAATAGAGTAAAGATTTAGGTGAATAATTACAGCACGTTCATAAAATGTAATGTCATATTAGCTATTAAAATAATGGATTTCAGTTGGGAGCTGTTATACACACCTTTAATCCCAACACTCAGAAAGCAGAGGCAAGCAGATCTCTGAGTTTGAGGCCAGCCTAGCCTACAGAGCAAATTCCAGGATAGTTAGAGCTACACAGAGAAATCCTGTCTCAAAAATAACAAATTGATGATGATGATGATGATGATAAAGATAAATTCCCTTACATAAAAGTATTTTCACTATATTGTCAAATACTAAATTGTGTGCACAATATGGTACTATTTTAAGAAACAAGCATCTTATTTCAAATATCAAACATGGCCATTGTATTAGAGCATTACAATAACAACTTTATTCCTGTGTATGTATGTATTTTCTATAATAAGTGTATGTGTTTTGTTAAAGATAATAAAACACTACTTCAAAGATTAGCTTTAAGAACTAAATAAGGCAACTGAAGAGATGACTCAGCAGTTAAGAGCACTGGCTGCTCTTTCAGAGGTCTCTGGTTCAATTCCCAGCAACCACATGATAGCTCACAACCAACTGTAATGGGATTTGGTGCCCTCTTTTGTTGTGTCTGAAGAGACTCATTGTTTTCTTTTCTTTCTTTCTTTTTTTTAATGTATTTATTTATTTTATTTTATGCATCAGATCCCATTACAGTTGTTTGGAAGCCACCATGTGGTTGCTGGGAATTGAACTCAGGTCCTCTGGAAGAGCAGTCAGTGCTCTTAACCACTGAGCCATCCCTCAAGCCCGAAACTCACTGTTTTCATAAATAAATCTTTTTTTTTAAAGAATTAAATAAGGTATTTTCTATGAAGGTAATTTAGAGACTGAAAAACTTACATGATGTTCTTCTTGGCTATGAGGGGCTCACAGTTTGGAAAAAGATGACAGAAATGTAAACTAACCATAGCATGAGAGTACAGAAAGGGCTTCCAGAGAATGACAAACAACGTGTCTCTTAGAAACACAGATCAGGAAAAACTACTTTGACCAGCCACCTGATTGGGATGAAGATGGCGGAATAGATAGGGTCTTATCAGGTGGAGATATAGATGGGAGTATTGAGAGACTGGGAAGCTGTGGGCCAGGTGTGGCACAGGAGAGTGGTCATGACTGGGTGGTGAGTAGTGGACCCCTGGTATACAGAGGAGGATGAATCTGAAAAGACAGGGCCCTATGTACTCACTAGACCTCGTCTGAGTGTCTCCCATGGCAAGAGACCATTGGGCATACTGGTGGTGGCCCAGCTGTAAGCCCACGAAAGGCCATGAACGCTCACTGCTTATAGATAAGTCACTGCTAGGGCTGCCCTGCCTGAGGGCTGATGGTCTGTGCCAGGAGGAACTGTGACAACTGTGGCCAGGAAGGATGGCCCTGTCTAGGTTGTGCCAGCGGGAATGGAAAGGAGAAAAGATGATCTTTATCTCTCGTGAGGAAGAGATGAGTAGGAATCGTGACAGGGAGTGAAAACTCTGTGTATCTTGGAGAAGAGGAATCAGACGTGCCACCCAGGATTGCAGCCCTGGGGCTTGCTACAGAGTTCATGGAGAAGGTTACGTGGAGGAGGAGCGGGGTGAGGGAATGAGACAGGAGTAATTCGGTAGCAACAGTGCTCCATCCTGCATCCGTGCTTATGTCCCTGGCCTGAGTGGCTCCCCCAGTGCCCAGAGGGACCTGGAAATGGGTCTCAGTATTTCCGTCTTCTTGAGAGGAGTGTGAGGTGTGAAGAAGGCAGGGAGGTTGTTTTAACTCAGGGTGTTTGTTGGTGGAGATGCCCAGGCTTCCTGTTCACCCTTGGAACATCTCTCCTGCTCATCCTATCCTAGCGCACCCTGCCTTATTCTCTCTTGCAACTGGGAATCTGGACCACACACACACACACACACACACACACACATACACACACAGAGAGAGAGAGAGAGAGAGAGAGAGAGAGAGAAGCCTTGTTGCTCAGGCAGATGTCTAGTTTCTATTTCCCTGCTGCAGCCCTGGCCTGGGCTGCTGGTCTCCACTCCTGCTGTCATGCCACTAGTTAAGTACATTTGTTGCAAATGTGTTTTTACTAAGTTGGTGTTAACTAGGAAGGGGCTGCTGATGTTAGAGATGCATGTGCCTCGTGGTCAGGGCTAGGGCTCTTGGCCGGAGGCTCTCGGCTACCCAATGCCGCCCTGGAAATGCAGCTGAGAGGAGCCCCCTGCTCCATCCTGGTCCCTAGCAGAGTCTCCTTGGAGTCAAATTAGCAACTCGTGCATAGGAGAAGGTGATGCAGTGATTGGGATGGGTCTGTCAAGACAAAATGGCAAGGCTGACCACCAAGACTCTGCTTTGGACATGGTTCATTTCAAATAGTGCAAAATTAATTTACAGAATTAATTTACTTGAACCTAAAAATAACTTTTAAAGGCAGGCAGCCAAGGCTCCTTTTAAGCACCAGGTTGTCTTTCTTTGGTTCTAGTCAATTCCCCTACTGATGCCTTCCCTCCCCCATTTCCCTGTTTTCCTCAAGCCCCTCCTGTCTTGACCCAACTGTTGTCCCTTTAGACCCTAGCCAGAGCCTGCCAGTCACCGCCTGGACCCTGCTCCCTCTTCCTCTGAGTTCCCATCTTACAAGGTGTTGAGTGACTCTCCCAGTGTTCAAATTCACTCCCAGAGCCCTTTCCACTGCTAAACAGGAGGCTGTAGTCCACTCGAGGTCAGGCAACCAGAAAGGCAACCACAGGGCATGTCTGGGGGTCTACGAAGATTTGGGCAGGGCTCAGCAGCCACACTGAGGAGAGAGTGTTGAGCAACAATTACACAGGGATCATAGCAGAGGAGCTAGATCCAGCGTTCCTATCATAGGGCATGTCCTGGGGAGGAGAAACGGACTGAGAGTCCAGTCCTCTGCGTCCTGATGCCCCTCCTGAGACCCACTGTCTCCTTCCTTCTGCAGGCACTCTCTCTGTCGCTGAATAAAGGTGTTTCTGGCCCAGCTGGAAGTGAGAAGAGGGGGCAAACCCCTGAAGACCATCCCAGAGGCAGTGGGATCCTCCAACAGTAAGGCATGCTTTTCTGTCCTTTGACACATGCTAAAACACACAGACACGCAGACACAGACACACACAGAGAGACACACAGACACACACACACACAGACAGAGACACACACACAGACACAGACACACAGACACAGACACACAGACACACACAGAGACACAGACACACACACACACACACACACACACACACACACACACACACACACACACACACACACTGTCCTTGCCTCAGAATCTCTCTAGCACCAACTGGTTACCTGAGCAGACAGTTAGCAAAGACAGTCTTAGACAGCAAGCACTGCTTGTATTTTATGTCTTCCTGCCACCTCCCTAGCCAGGCCTGTGGTGTGCTCTCTGTGCACTTCGTGTTCTTTGAGGTACACAGGTGGATGGGCATTGCACACACCCCATGCTGACGATCATTTGCACAAGGCTGGAGCAAGTATTACCTGAGAATCCCCCAGGGATGATGGGGATAAATGCCAGTTCTATAGTCAGAGAGACTCTGAACTGTAGAGTAGGTGAGGATGACCACCCATATGCACCCCAAGGATTTGACGAGTGAGGAGGAAACTGCACCTCAGATATTTCTGACAGATGTGGAGAAATAGCTCCCTAGACTGTATTGAGCACTTTGGATAGCAAACTCCCATCTAAGCTTCCTAGCAAGTGTGAGTGTGGGTTTTGTTGAAATTTAGTTTTTTAGGTTTTGTTGCTTGTCTTTTGGTTTTTGTTTTGTTTTGGTTTTGGTTTTTATTGGTTTGGCTTTGCTTTTGGCTTTTCACTCCATTCAGACCCCACAGTCTTATGTAGCAGTATAGTTAGCAATTCAGAAGCCCAGTTACCCAAAACAACCACTTTTCTCTTTCCTGAGTATCATGATTGGGGCTGGGGCTGGAATGGTGAGATCCAGTCACAACTCCCAAGGACCTCGTCTGGGATGTACATGTTTTCGTGATGTCTCAGGGTCCCTGTAAACCTCACCACCCATCAGCCTTCCTTTGGGGGTTCGTAAATATTGCCATGTTGCTCAGAAAACCCTGCTCCCTTTTAAAGGAGAAAGTTGCCAACACAGGCAGGGAGTGTGGGGGCCCCAGATTCCCATGTAGGTAGTTAGTAGTTACAGGTACTTGTAGATGACAGTATCAGGGAAGTTAAAAAACTGGCCGCCAGGACTGTCCCACTCACTGTCTGCAGGCACTGTGGTACTGAAGTAGTGACAAGATCAGCATGCTCTACCACGAGTACACATCCATGTGAGTCAAGGCAGAACTACGTTTTGACAGACAATTGCCCTGAAGTCATGGTTGACAATTCTTTTGGTATTAGCAGCCTGAGTACTTTTACTGAGTACTTGTAGTTTGTTGTACATAGAGGATAGGAGGAGGCTTTGCAGAACAAGGAAGGGGAAACTAACAGACAGAGAGAACGCCTGGAGCTGGCTTGCAGATATGTTGAGCTAGTTTGAGTATGTTGCTTCCTAAAGCCAAGTCCAGCGACTTTCTCTTGGGACTAAGGTGCCTCCGTGGCTCTCCCCACGGACTGCCTGCTAGAGCCCCACTCTCTCCTGGCTAAGGTTGTTGCAAGGTCCTTACAGGCCAGTCTGTGCCCTGTGCCATCTTAGAGTTGCTAGCCTACGGGGAGCTGGTTTGCCTGACTTATAATTCTGGTGTGGCTGTGTCTTTAGGGGGAATGGGGGCTTCCACCTAGAAGACGGAAACCAATTCAAATACGAACCCGACCTCTAACCCTGAATTCCTGGACACGCCGATTGACCACTGAATTGTCTCTCCAAGTAAGCGGCACTATGGTGTGCCCTGGAGACTGAGCACAGTTGACACTATTGCTTGGATGGGTGCGATTGGCAAGGACAATTTCTGTAGCTAATGCTGGAAGTGTGGCAATCAGAGAAGCTGCCAGCTGTCTCA
Source organism: Apodemus sylvaticus (assembly GCF_947179515.1). Classification (NCBI taxonomy): domain Eukaryota; kingdom Metazoa; phylum Chordata; class Mammalia; order Rodentia; family Muridae; genus Apodemus; species Apodemus sylvaticus. The sequence continues at coordinate 95,385,258 of NC_067478.1, forward strand.
CTTAAATTCTTAGCTCTCGCTCTCTTTTTTTAAAATCGTTTTGCTTACATAATCCACCCCCTTTTTATTCTCTAATTCTCTCCTTGCAGAGCTGGCAGCAGAGGGGAAGGGCTGGGGTGGATGGGGTAGCAATTACACATCAGTTTGGGGAGCATTTACATTTTGCAATTACAATTTAAAAATAAGTCTCGTTAATGATCTCCACGTGTAAACGACAAACCTTAACTGACATACATATTCTCCTGGGCCTGCCTGCCTGCCTGCCTCTCTGCCCCCAAAGCTCAATGCAGGCAGAAGTTCCCAGGGAGACACAGAAGGTGCTATGAAGGCTAGATCATGTCTGATGGATGCTTAGGGCCATTAATGTGTGTCTGGGATTGGTTAGAGGACAAAGGTGGGGCTCAGGATGTGTCTCTCCTCCTTATACTCATGCTGGGCATTGGCGCATCTCTCTGAGACTCAGAGACTTGTGGTCAATCTCTATGTCCTTAAGAGGTATAGTCGATGCTCCAACCTGGGGAAAAGGGGACTCCGAACTCCAGGTGCCTTCCAGGTGGGAATTCTCTGAGTCCCGTGGGGTAAACCCATGAGTTCTAGCTCATTTCTGTGGGCTAGTCAAAGCACCCAGATGGTGTTGCACTGTACAGAGAAGCTGGTTTCTTACTCAGGCTCAAGAATTGAACTGTATGCATTTTCTCCTCAATGAAGAAAGACTTGTTGGCATGCTTTGATTGGAGCCCTGCAGAAACTCACATTTTAATCCAACCCCACAAAGTCTCAGTTCCTAGCTAACAAGCTATCAGCATCAGCCTTTCTTTCCCAATCCTTCTTTTCCTCCCTTTCTTCTTTTTCTTTCTTTTGTCCTTTTAAGAGAGGGTTTTAGTATGTAGCTCAGGCTAACCTTCAACTCACTGTCTCCTTCCCCATCCTCCTGAATGCTGGGGCTACAGACACAGACCCAGCCCATCAGTGCCTATGTGCCTGGAACAGAAGCCGGTGGGCTCTCATGGCGGGGGACCTTGCACATTTCCTGTGCATGGGAAATGCTAAGAATGGTTATCCTTTGCCCAGCATCCTCTCTAGCAGCTCCAAGGCACCTTCTGTCTACCCCGAATCTGTGTCCCTCAAGCTATCATGGATTCTCTACGCAGGGGGAATCTGGTCTTATTTCTACAGGCTTCTTTAAAGTCTAGTCATCTGCTTACCGGGTGGTCCTAAATGCTTCTCCTCTTCTGAAGGCTCTTTAAGAGCACAGCATCAAGCTTCTGGTCTGGGCTTTCCCTTTTGGTCAGTGTTGTGCCTCACTATGGGCAGTTCTCTTTCCAGGACACTTCTTCAACTTGTGGCCCTTCCTTAGCATCACGTCACTCTGGTCCCCACCTAAGTCTACTGTCTGTAAGAGAAGGTGGTAAGCCGGATGTCCTCTAAGAAGCCTTTCCTCAGCTCTCCTCCACTAAGTCTCCATGTAGAAGTTATTCAGCCCTTGGGCAGCTTCACCTTGGCCGGTCAGAAGTGTAGACCTAACATGTACAGTCAAGAGCTATGTTTTCTGTCAGTCATGGTAGCACACACCTGCAATCCCAGCAATAGGGAGATCACAGCAGGGGGATTACCAACTTGAAGCCAGCCAGGGCTACAAAGTGAGACCCTGTCTCAAAACAACAACAATAGTAATCCTATACTTAACAGTATTTATTTTTAGTTTATAGTGTTATATAATATATAATCCATACTATGTAAAATTTATACGTACTATATAAATTTAAATCTTAATAGTATAAAATATAATATTTTACATGGATAATATTACATGATACATGGTATAATATATATAATATAGTTATATAATAAATAGCATATATAGTGTCATATAGTATTATATATAGTACAATTATACATAATTCCATATGACACTATATATGCTATTTATTATATAACTATATTATATGTATTATACCATATAACATATATTATCCATCCATATATGCTCTAGATTAGTGTATGCATTAAAATTCTAAGTTCAAACTGCTTCATCTTTTTTTTCCCTTTCATCTTGTTTTCTCTTTTCTTGTTTACTTTTGGGATTTTTAGGCGGCCTCTCACTGTAGATCCTAGCTGGCTTGGAACTCACCATCATGGATCACAGTGGTCTTGAACTCGCAGGGATTTTCCTGTCTCTGCTTCCTGAGTGCTAAGATTCCAGCCTGACAGACTCCACAATACTTGGTCTTTCTCTTTCATCTTGATGGCATTTCTTCAGTTTCTAATTTTGCAATGAATAGCCAGGGGAACTATATATCCTGTATTATAGTAGGATTCTACATTCTATTATGGTACATAAAATGCAATGCTTTTAAATTGTTTTCAATTTATTTGCTTTATATTTTATATATATGATTGTTTGTTTTGCATGTATGTGTACCACATGTGTGCCTGGTACCCTCAGAACATTAGATATTCTAGAAATGGAGTTAAGGATGGTTATGAGCTGTCACAGATATACTGGGAACTGAGTCCAGGTCCTCTACAAGAGCAACAAATGCTCTTACCCACTGACCAAGCCATCTCTCCAGTGCCAGGATATAATGCTTTAAATAGTAGGTATAATAATTTTTATTATAGAATATACACACATTATATATACATATATATTATAAATAAATTTACCCAAGCATGGTAGAGTTCAAGGCCAGCCTGGGCTACATAATGAGACCCTGTTTCAAAAATGAAAATACTGTAATAGTCCAATATATAGCACTATATAAACATGTTATGTAGTATTTCACACACAGCATGTATGTAGTATAACAATAGTATATTACCTACTTTCTTTACCTTAAGACTTGGAAGATTTGCGTTTTGTTGCATAAATGTAGTTATCTCTAGATTCTGATTAGAGGTCAATTAAAAGAGTGAACTACAGACAGGAGCATGTTGTCCTCCGAGAGGCTCCTCCCAGCAGCTGACTCAGATGCATGCAGACACCCACAGCCAAACAGTGAGTTTGGGGACTCTTGTGGAAGAATAGGAGGAAGGATTGCAGTCCCTGAAGGGGATAGGAACTCCACAGGAAGACCACAGAATCAACTACCCTGGACCCTTGGGACTCTCAGAATCTGAACTATCAACCAAAGAGCATACACAGGCTGGACCTAGGCCTCCCAGCACATATGTAGAAGATGTGTTGCTTGGCCTTCATATGGGTCCCAAACAACCATAACAGGGCTATCCCAAAAGCTGGTGCCTGTATGGGATATGTTCTAGCTGGGCTGCCTTGTTTGGTTGGCCTCAGTGGGAGATATGAAGCTGTGAAGTGCCAGGTTGGGGGCACACCCAGGGGAGCCCCACCTGTTCACGTGAGAAGGGGGTTGGGGTATGGGGAAAGGGTTGTGGGAGGAGTGACCAGGAAGGGGGCAGTGACCAGGATGTAAAACAAATAAATTTAAAAAAAAAGGGCTGGAGAGACGACTCAGCAGGTAGGAACACTGACTGTTCTTTCAGAGGTCCTGAGTTCAATTCCCAGCAACTACATGGTGGCACACAACCATCTCTATAAAGTGATCAGATGCCTTCCTTTGGTGTGTCTGAAGATAGCTACAATGTACTCATATACATAAAATAAATATGTCTTTAAAAAAATAAGTAAAAAAAAATTAAATTAAAATGACTGAACTATATTGGAAGGCATGAACCCAGTGTGGAAATGGAAATGCCACTCAGCCACATAATCTGGCTGTGTGCTTTGACTGCAGGAGAGACAGATCCCCAGGGTGGGGAACATGGTGGTGTAGTGACCCCATCCCTGTCCCTCTGGATTTCCCCCTTCGGTAGAGTCATCGGTTCCTTCTATGATGTTTCCTTATGTGGTAATAATATTTAGAACTGTTAGTTTTGCTGGTATATTGCCTCTAGATACATTTTGTTGTTGTTTTGTTTTGTTATTTTATTTTTTTAGTGTTGCTGAATGGGAAATAGAGTGAGTTTTTACACAGCCAATGCTGACTCCATCACATCCTTGGTTGACAGTTTTACTCCAAATCTTCCTTTCCCAGGCCTTGTTTTGTCTTGTTTACCAAGAGAATCAGACAGGGCTTTTCTCTTCTCCAGCCCTTGGGGTCCTCTTGACTCTGAAGTCACCTCAGCTCAGGGAAATTTTTCGTCTTATTATTTCTTGAGTCACCACCCTCAGTGGTCTCTGTCATCTCCAAGCGGCACAGTCAATTGCTCACACGGTGCATGGAACCTACCAGAGCCTACTGGTTGGTTAGTGAGTCTGCAGTTTGGGACCTGAGCTCTAAAGAGGACCCTGTAGCCAACTTGCTGCTTCACCTCAAAAAATTCCTCTCTTTGTTCTAAGGAGTCACACACAGCTCCTGGTTGTTTATGACCGAGCTCTCTTGGTCCTCTGAACAATGTGCCCTGGAACCCTGGATCCCCATCCTCCTGTGCTAGGCTAGGGAAGAGGCCATGAGTTTCCGGTCTGTGACGGGAAAGCTGGGGTACGAATCAGGACAGCCATGGTAGTCATTCCCCAGCTGTGGAGCACTGTTATGAGCCTTCCATCTCCCAAGCATCCATAGTCCTCGACCCTCCCAGTCTTTCTGAAATTGGCTTCCTTACATCCTTCTCTCTCTCTCTCTGCCCATTCTGCCTACCTGCCCGCCCCATATTTGTAGCCCATGCTCATCTCCTGTTAGAGAAAGAATCCTGGTGGCTCAAGTCTCTCTTGTACAAATCCCCGGACGAGGACCTAGCAGGTGGGTCTTCCAAATGCCCCAGAGCAGAGACTCTGATCTCATACCGCAGAGAGGCCTCCAGAGAGCAGGGATCCATCCCAGCTTTATCAAGTTGGTGCGTAGAGGGGTATCATCTTGGATGGGAATCCCATTTCCCGGTCCTTTCTACCCTGATGGCCTTCCTCATACAGCTCAGCTCCCCTGCCTGCCCAAGTCACCCTGCTCTGGACAAGGTGAGTCAAGATGCTTCCCAGGAGATTGAGATCTGTTGTAAGTTGGCGCCTCCTAATTGGTCCTTGAAGACCAACGGACAAAATTATCTTCTCTACTTCTTTCTTCCTTGCCCAGCCATGACAAGGGAAGCTTATCTGCTAGGAGGAAGGAGGGGAAGGGGGAGACACGATTTTTAAGTTGCTGGAGGTAGGGCTCTTTCTTTCCCCCATCAAACATCATAATGATAGGAAATAAGTCGTCATCGCAAAAACTCTGTGAGTTATATTTCTCAGACAAGTTGCTAGTGTTCAAAGCGTCTGCTGCCAATATGAAACACGTCTCCAGGTCTGAATGCAGCTGGAAGGGCTGAAGCGTGACTAAAGGTTTCCCTGGTAGGAGCCAGAGGACTCCAGACCCCTTCCTAAGGCTGGGTGAAAGGGAAGGGGGCTGGCAGGAGGAAGCAGGGAGCCATTGGGAGCCAACACACAGTCCGGGTGCTCTGTCCCTGTGTCTAACAGCTGCCTGCTTCGGAGCCTATGAGTAATAATACCCTTTTGCTGACCCATGACAATGTCTCTATCGACTGCCCATGCCGCTTCCTGCCTGGAGTCTCTCTGAGCTGAGATGGAGAAAGCACAGAAGAAAGGCACACTGGAAGGGGCTTCTGTTAAAAACAAAACAAAAACCAAAACAAAACAAAAATGAACAGCTAGAACTTTGATATGACCTAAATAAAGCATCACTCCCTAATGACCGAGTGCCATGACTTAAAACACCTAATATTGCTGAACTTTGGAAAGTAAGAGACAAGAGTCTCTTAGCCTTTGGATTGTTTTTGAATAGGGACTCCTCTTAGTAACTGTGGATGGCCTTGGAAAGCCATGCGTGGGATGGCCAAGGCTATGTGAAGACAGAGATCCGGTTAACAGCAGAATTCTCCTTCCCCTACCCCACCTAAGCCCCAACTAGGCACTGGGTCCAGATTGACCAGGATGCACTGATGGACCCTGAGACAGTGTGAGTCCGAGCTCTGGTCTCCCATGTGGCATGTCTGATCAGGGACAAGCAGTCTGGGACTTGGGCCTGCCGCGTGTGTTTTCAGAGTTCCTGCCAGACAAGGAAATACAGTATCAGGTTCCCAACTCTCCAACGCCTCTGAGGTGCAGTCTTCAACCAGACACTCATTATCTCGTGTTCATTCTTTGATTTCATTCTTTCCCTTCCTAATTGAGCACACAGACCAGTGAATCCGTGAAGGAGACTCCAGATTTGCTGTGTTCAGCACGCTAGATGTTTTCTATCTTTGTCTCAGTTTTATCATGTTATAAGACATACACACACACACACACACACACACACACACACACACACACCATTCTTATCTCTGGTATCAGCATTTTCTTTTTTTCATCTCCCCCTCATTCATTTTTTTTCCATAAAATAACAAGAGCAAAATGCAATCAAATATTTGCATACATTTGGACTAGCTCTGCTTGCTACCGGGATAATAGTACCAACAGGAAGGAGGCATGGAAGAAGCAGCCCCACTGTGGGAGACATGCAGCCCCACTGTGGGAAGGTATGGAAGGTATATGCATTAGCTGTCACTAAACTCCACTATTCTCTTCATGATGTGATTTTTAGAAGTCTGGACCACACAAAAATCAAGGAACAGTCTCTGTACAGGGCCAAATCCAAGATGGCCTCTTGTTTCCACAACGGTCTTGCCTTCTCTGCGCTGGTCATTTCTCTGTTTCTGGGATCACTTCCCTCCCTGGCTGTTTTCTGCTTTTGCCCTGAAACATTCGGACTCCTCAGACTGTGTAAAATATTTTAAAAATGATTCCAACCTGTCTAAGCCTCAGTTTTCTCATCCACAAATTGGAACAACTTGACTCTACATGGCAGAGAAAAAACAAGGGCATCCCTATGTGCTTAGTAATACACTCAGTGTGAGCTAAGAGCACACTAAATGATGGTTATTATTTGTTCCATATTGTCTCATCACCATCAAATTTAGTGACGCTAAAGGGGATAACCAACTCCTCCTCTCTGAGGTCTCAGTGGCATCTGGACCTAAAGGGTCCTCTATTTGCCCTTTAGCAGAAAGCCCAAGTAATAGATGTGTAGCCATGCAGGAATGTTTACCAGGAAAAGAGACCTGTGAGCTTGCGTGTTAACCCAGCAAAACAACACCTCGAAATCAGAAGCTATAGCTCTGACCTTATGCTGGGGAGCAAAGGGGGTCACTGGGCAGGAAAGGGCATGTGGCAGAGATGGGCACTTTTTATGACTTAGAAATGCATGGAGCAACCTTTCAGTTCTGCATCCTACAGTGGTGCCCCACGTCTGCCCTTTGAACAGCTCTGTGAGGCTGGTCTCAGGGGGAAGGGAACAGAAGGCTTCGTGGTCAGTTGCTTTGGAGCAAAAGTTTGACTATGGTTGTGAAAAGTGACATGGTTGTGAAATACAGAATACCGTCCTATCCTGACGATAAACATAGCAAACGGTACCAAGGGTACATCTTAGGTCGGGACAGAGGACATGTGTGCCAGCCGGGGCATGATTCTAGGGTCCAGTATGAACTCACTTCCCTCACATCATAGCTGACATCCTCCGACCTTCGTGGCCTGCTTCTCCGGATATCAGGAATACAGAGTGGAGGCACATGCCCTCATTCTAATAGCAGTGAGGACAAAGGTGGACTCCACCTGAACTGAAGAAGGATGCCCAACTGTTGAGACCTCAGGGTTGTTTTTTCATCCGTTTGTTTTATTTTTCCTGGAGATGAACTTAAAAACTTGGGGCCAGGTATCAACCAGCCCCCAAAGAGTTATCCAACAGCCAGAGAGTGGTACTTCTCAGAGAGGAAAAGGCCTGGCGGGTTCTCTGCAGAGGCCCTGGCTCCACAGGAATCTGAGACTGTCCCAGCTAATGGTCTGAAGAGGCTTCCCAAGCCCCTGCTCTGTGCTCCAGCCCCTCCCTGCTTGCCTCCCCCCTCCAGTTCACGCTCCATCCGCCCTCAGACTAGAGAAGAGGCAGACAGGGCATCAGGGAGGCAGCCACCTGGTTTCTATCATCCTGAATCCCCAGTGTCTGCACTGTTTGTCTCTGTTGAGTTGTGAGCCTCCGGGGCCAGGCCTGTGTTGTTTTCTCAGCTCTGATCCCCAGGCTGCCATCAGCTCTCCACAAATAATAATAAACCTGGGAATCGAGTCTGTCGAGGGGGACTTTGCATCCCTGGGTTCATCTTTAGACTTGTTTCTCTTCGTGTGTGCAGACAAGAGAGAGAACGCGGTGGTATCTCAGGAGGCCAGGTTAGAGCTCCCTGGTGCCCTGGCAATCCACGGTTGCCAACACCCGGTGGAGGACTGGGAGGGCTCCCCTCTGCCAATAATCATTGGAGTTGCAAAGGAAAAGACCCAAGACTGAACCAACGGTCTTAAGCCCTCCCCTTAGCCCTGTTCCTCTCTTTCTCCCACCCATGATGTAGACTCAAAGGAGGATAACCTGAAAAGGGAAGGAGGGTAACTAGATGTGCTGGGGCATGGCTGTGGTCCCAGTGGTTGGAGAGCTGAGGCAGGAGGCTCTCAAGTTAGAAGCCACCCTTCTGAAGGGTGGGAGGGACTGAGGGCAGTGGCCAGGTGATGTCACTCTCAGTTGTCCCCAGTGAGCTTTAGCGTGAGCCTGTTTTAAAACAAAACAGAAAACAAAAGGGAAAGAGTTCAGAATGCTATCTTTAGGTGAGACGGTTGGGCAGGCGACCGCGGCCCTTGCTGCAGGGCACCTTCTAGGCTTCCTCTCGATTCCATTTCTGGGCACCACAGAAGGGTGTTGAGGAAAGAGGGGACATTTTCTTTAAGTTGAACATGGTTGACAAAAGCAAGACTCAACCTGAGTGAGTGTGAATTTAAGAGGCTAATGGTACCCCACCAGGGCAGAGTGGCACCTCCTTTTCAGCAGCCTACCCCATCTGAAGTCCTGGAGCCGCCCTCTGCTTCCCAGCGTGGGGAAGAGCAAAGCCTTCTGGGAAAGGCCTGAGAGCACCACGCTCCCTCTTACAGGCAATGTGCCCCCCACCCCACCCACCCCCCGTCCCCGCCCCCGCCCCTCTCCGGTTTTGCGCTGCTGTTTTATTTTGTTTAAAGGAACCAAAGGGAGAAAAATTGCCAAGTTGTAAAGTGTTTAAAGAAGAGATGAGAATCTTCATCAAAATGCTAAAAGCTGGAGGGGGAGAGTAATGTGCAAACTCTTGCCTGCTATTTATGGGATTGATTCTCAGATCAAGAAGAGGCAAGCAGTTGGATGAAAGGAATTATTGTTAAGCTCCTCGGTAGGAAGATCTAATGGACAATTGCTGCTATCGGGGGGAATTAAATTGCTGTTTCAGTTTGTAAAATATATCAGCGGCTTTTTGAAGCCAGTGAAGGTGTGACAGCAAGACAGGGAGGTGGCAGTTAGGGGCCCCACAGTTCTGCTGAGCTGGTATCAAGTGGGAACAGATGAGGAAGAGGGTTCTGGGCCTTGGACTGTGTTTTTGTGCCAAATTAGGGAATGGCTGCATTGGAGGGATAGTGGAGGGGAGTTGGTGGTAGCCAGTGAACTCCGGGCTCTTATAAGTCGGGACCATATGCCTCCTGGTGACAGAGCAAGACAGTGAGTTCTTTTGTGGGAAACCTGGTCCAACTGGTACTCAATCTCTAGGCTGATGTAATGATGCATGATCAAAATGGCGTATGATCATAAATGACTGTGTGGAAAAAGACTCATTTGGTCACCTTCATGGGGAAGTATTATTATTCTATATAAAGGACAAACGTCAGGGTGAGCTTTGGGGTAGAGAAAACTGGTGTGCGGAGGGTTTTGGTGTGAGAAGCCAAAGAGGGTCTGTGTTACTCAATTTCTCCATGAGGCACTCAGGGCTGATGGAGACGGAGGGAAAGAGATCTTCACATTTCTTGAGTAGTCTGCTGCGTCTCCACTCTGTTGCCCGGAGACCAGCGTCTCAATCCCAGGGCATGACCTGGTGCCACCTTCTATATAGAAAACCCTAGAAAGGTAGCAAAGGAACACTAGCACAGACCGTCATAGGTGGCCAGTGGGCTGGGTGGCCTTTATTATCCGGTCAGTAGATACTCAACGAGTGTCCCAGCAGAGCTGGAGGGGGGGAAGCAGGCCCTCTGTGTCATTCAGCGAGAACCTAGGCTCTGGGCCAGGCACAGCGTGTCCTGGGACCCACCGAGCACCTGTAACTGTTTAGTAAGAGTAACGAACTGTAGGACGAGTGATCCTTGGGACAGAGAGAAATTAAGGACTGAGACCTGAGAGCAAGCAAATCTCACTTCCTATCCACATGACTTCCTCTTAGCGATATGACCCCGGGTCCTAGACCTAGCTTCCAAGACCTGCCCTGAGTTTGATCTGACCAAACGTTAGCCTTCAGCAGCCTGAAATCAGGGGGACTAGGAAGTGGCATCTGCCAGTCTCTGGCCTTCATGTCACCAGACTTCACAGGGCCTAAGGCTTTCTCTCAGCCCAGCAGTGCTCTCCTGAGTCATCTCGAGTACAGTGGATTCCTCAGTGTTTGATGAGCTGTGAGTTAGGTCAGGGTCCTTCAGCTCCTACCTTAAAGACCCTTCATGTCTCCCTCCTTTGAAAACAGTTCAATCAGAAAAACTGACTTGGATGTAAAGTCTCTGCTCACATTTTAGAACTTTGTACCCCATTGGCACATCTCATTTCTGTCTATCCTTCTCCCCCTTCCTCTTCCCTCCTCCCCTCCTCCCTTTTCCTCCCTCTCATCCCCCTCCTCCTTCTTCCTCTCCCCTTCCTCTCCCCCTCCTTCCCCTCCTCCCCTCCTCCTTTCTCTTCACCTCTCCTTCCCCTCCTTTCTCTCCTCCCCCTCCTCCCCTCTCCTCTACCCTCCTCCACCCTCTGCCACCCTCCTCCTTACTCCTCCATCCCCCACTGGCCTCAGACTTGTCCCTGTCCTCCTATTCTCTGTGCTAAGTCCAGTCATCCATCCCAGGACTACAGACACTGTAGCAACAGCTTATGGTTTCTAGCTTTTACTGAGTTTTACAGAGACCTAGGGAGTGTGTGTGTGTGTGTGTGTGTGTGCATCCACACGCCTGCGTTTCTTTAGATAAATCCACAGAGTCACATGAAATCAGTGACAGGTTGACACCGTTATTTCAAGATTCATCGCTCGGAGTTGCCAGCAGAGGAGACCTAGCCAATTCCTTCCCACCAACAACACTTTTTTTCCAAGCATAATTTATAGCACTGGGGTGAATTTGTTTCCAAAAGATGAATATCACACTATCAGCAACAGCTGCCTCTCATTTTTATTTGTTTTTAAATTTGACTCAAAGTCCAATTCTCTATACACATCAGAAGCTGTAAATCCTGGGGCGACTGATTACTTGATTTATAAACAGGTTATATTACATAACGCAATTAAAGAGGGGCCCTACGACGCCACCTACAGGTGGCTTCTTGGAAGGGGAGCTGAACCGGCATCATTTGTCACAGGGGACAAGCCTAGTCTCTGAAGGAAAAGAAGGGGGGTTGTGGGGGGCTGAGTCAGGTTGAAGCAGCTGCCCCTAAAGGAGAAGCTAAGCTGGCCTGGTTACTAATGCAGCCAGTCACCCCCTCCTGCTGCGTTCACAGTGTTATTTCAGCCTCCTGCAAATCTGTCTAGACGTCAGAGTCAGAACCGCTGTCCTGGGCAGCTGTTCAGAGAGGGAAGGCTTTGAGGATGCAGGTGGAGAAATAACCTAGGCAGCCATGGCATAGGATGATGGAGGATTCCTGGCTTGCTAGATTCAGGACGCCTGCGCCCCCCAGCCCCGCCCGCTCATCAGCCAACCCCACTTGCTAGTGAACTGGGGGGAGGAAGAGAAACTGAGAACAGACTGACCCTTGGAATGAAGCTGCAATACAATTGTTGGCATTCAATTCAATAAACATATGTGCAGAGCTAATTCTGTGCAACGATTTTGCAGATGTTGGAAGCTTCTTTTATTTCCGCAGTCCAGAAGTGAAGGTGACTTGTGCAAGAGGGTCTCAGGTTGTAGAACTCAGACTTTTGGACCCTAAGCACAGGCTAGATCCTGGGATTTTGTAAATCTTATCCAACTGGGTTTGTGGATGGGGGAATGGAGGCCCAGTCACAGAGTGAGACTTCCACAGGCTCCATTTACACCAAAGCAAGGAAACCGTTGGGGGTGGGGGCCTCTCTTAACTGCTATTGGAGGTAGGCAGAATACCCCCCTCTCCTGGGATACATTAGGCTTTGAAACTTCCCCGTGCTTTTCTACTTAGAAGACAATAGGTAATATCACAGAAAACCAGTTTCTGAATGGGAGAGGGCTCTCAGTTCTCAGAGCTAAAAATAAAAAAGATACTAAACCAACTAGATGTGATATGCAAAACCCAGCACTTACACCACCACGGCTGAGGCAGAAACCTAGTGAGTCTGAGTTAGCCTGAGCTACCTAAGGAGACCTTTGTTTCAAAAATAAAATATAAAATAAAATGAATAAAGCAAGACCAGTGGAGTGGAGGAGAGGATGTCACAGATGAAGAAAACAGAACTCTGGGGCATGGAGGAGGGCGGGGAAGCCCCTCCCCTCATTCTTTGTGCCATCTGCCTGCCCAGTCTGGAGCGGAGGAGCAGGACAGAGAGGAGCCAGAGCAAGTTTGAACTTTCCTTCCTTCTTCTACCTCAGCACCGGATACAAGGATACAATTTAGTCCCAGCGAGGGTCAGGGGCCAGGAACAAATGCTGTCAGACCAGCTGGCCAGACAGCTCCCAATTAGACTTCGTCTCTCATCCTTAAGGCCTTGAGCCCCCAACCCCTACACCCCTGCCCAATTACTGCCCGGCAGCATTAACCCCTTGGTGCCCCGGGCCGTTAATGGAATGTTAATTGGTCTAATGGGTTTCATGTCAACAAGTCCTAATGAGCTCCTTCTAACGAGCTTGGCAATTTTTTCCCTAAGCCTATGTTTGTCAACACAGTGGAGTTTGTGCTCCAGTCTGAGGGCATCATGGCGCTGCCTCTGGGGAGCCAGTGCTAAGAAGGCATGGAGAGGGGCACCCCAAAGCTGCACATTCCTGATTCTCAAAGTCAAGAGTCTTTCGTACCTGCCTTTGAGGCTCCAACCCCCCAATACCTCATTTGACTCCTGAGCCTGCAAAATGGCGCTTTGGAACCTTTCGATGACAGTATCAGTGACAGGAATTGCTTCCTCCTGGATATCCTGTGGAGTTGAGTGCTGCATAGGGTTTCCTCCCCGCCATGTGGCTGTCTTGTAATAAAGGCCTCAGCATTAAAGGGAAAATTCTCAAGCCTTGTCCAGACCAAGCAATTCTCCAATGTAAATGTTTCTCAGAGCCCTCTGACTACGGCATTAAGCGTGGTCCCTTGAATGCCCTGGCGTGATGTCTAATGACAGAAATGAGAGGGTCTCTGGGCAGGGCCAGTAACCCCACAGAACTGCCGAGGAAAGCTCTGGATCCCCAGAGCTCTGAACTTGGTCCTCTTTCTATTGCCAAAGATAGTGTATAGGGCAGTTTCCCTAAGGGTCCAAGACCGCCCAGCTATTGCTAAAGGGCTTGCCTATATCCAGACCTTGACAGGATGACAGAACCCCATATTCCTCTCCAAGATGGTGTTTATGCTCCTTCAAGGATGTTAAAGCAAGATGGAGTGCATATGTAGACAGAGGGATTAAGGACACAGTGAGTCTCCCCAGATGACCATGGGGGAGCTGAGCTCCAGTGTGTTGTTTGAGCCTTCTTCTTCTTCTTCTTCTTCTTCTTCTTCTTCTTCTTCTTCTTCTTCTTCTCCTCCTCCTCCTCCTCCTTCTCCTTCTCCTTCTCCTCCTTCTCCTTCTCCTTCTCCTTCTCCTTCTCCTTCTCCTTCTCCTTCTCCTTCTCCTTCTCCTTCTCCTTCTCCTTCTCCTTCTCCTTCTCCTTCTCCTTCTCCTTCTCCTTCTCCTTCTCCTCCTCCTCCTCCTCCTCCTCCTCCTCCTCCTCCTCCTCCCTCCTCCTCCTTCTTTGAAATGTCCTTCAGTTCTCTTTCAGGAAAAAAAAATACTTAGAAGGCAAAGCACAGTGGCCTAGGAACTTTTATGGTGTCCCCAGAAAAAGGGAGGAGCCGGAGCCAGCTAGCTTCCTTGCTGCAAGCATGGCAGGCTTGGAACTGAAAACTGCTTTTGCCTCGTGGGTGGTTGATTCTAGGATCAGAACACCCTCAGCTATCCTTCCTTGCTCGGCAGCAGACATTACCAAGGGACACCATCTCTAGACAGACCTTGCCTTCATTATGGGAGCGCTAAGAAAAGACTGAGGATTTATGACTTTTCTGTTTAATCATACTTCTTCTCTTTGAGTTTTCTTTGCCTTACCTTCAATGTGAGTTTCTCATTTATGGAATGAAGTTTCCAAAAGACTCAAACCCAGTGTTAAAAGAAACAGTTGCCCCAATCGGCTGGGGGAAAAAAAAAAAAAAAGCCTTCCTGGATGTTGCTCTAGTTGTGTCTCTGCCCTGTGCTCCCTCTCCTGGAGATTTCTGGTACTGCAACCCTGCAGCCTTTTCAGTCACTGAATACTGAATAAGATTGGTGCTTTGGGGCACCTCTCTCTCTCTCTCTCTTCTCTCTCTCTCTCTCTCTCTCTCTCTCTCTCTCTCTCTCTCTCTCTCTCCCCTTGCTCCAGACATGAGGCCCAGTCAAAGCTACTTTATCTTCCAGAGTTTTTAATATCTCTCAAGATCTCCATTTCTTTTTCCTCCCAGGTTTTCAAAGAGAGAGCTCATATACTTGTTTCAGTATCAGCTTTGGGGAGTAGGAGAGTGGCGTGTGTGTGGAAGGGGTATGAAAACATGGTCTTACTATGTAGACCTAGAGTCCTGGAAATGCACTAAATATAAGACTGTCCTCAAAACTTGTGGTGCCTCCCTGCCTCTGCTTCCCCAGTGCCAGGATTGTAGATGTGTGCCACACCCCCCACCTGGCGCCCTTTAGAAGTCTTCATTTTGAAGGTCTTTCTAATGTCTCAAGGAATTTTCCTCTGGGCAAGAGATGTAAGTCAGTGGTGGCATACATGTTTAGAACGGCACAAAGTCCTGGAATCCATCTCTAGCAAGGAGAAAGAGGAGGGGGAAGAGGAAATAATCTGTCTTCCCTTTTCCTTCTGGAATTCTCTCTATTCTGCCCTTGCTTACTGGCAACAACCCACACAAATCTCGGCAATGAAGACAAGCCTTGATGATTTTCCTGACAGAGGAGAGAGGCTCTCCCACTCTGCTCTCTCTTACACTCCTGTGCAAAGGATAGCGTGGGTCTCAGCTCCAGTCCTGTGTTGAGATGGACACAAGGCAAGCCCAGTGGTCAGTCTGCTGAGGCAGGTCAGAATGGAGAGAAGGGCAAGCCTTGAAGACAAGATGCCCGGCAGCACCGGCATCCCAACCCCCACTTTACTTTCTTCCTTCCTGCCAAGGTATCACTTCCCTCTACCAACCTTCTCCCCACCCCCACCCCCGCCGCCACCCCACCCCACCCCACCCCAGGAGATCTGGCCTCATTCATCCATCCAGCCTCACTCCTCAGCACACAGTTCCCTGCACACAGTTGATATGTGATAAGCATCCGCTGAATGAAACATGAATCCACACTGCTTTGCTTGTGCACTTGAGGTCAAAGCATGCCTGGTACTCTGAAGGCTCAGTTCAGGCCAGGGTAGTTCTTTCTTTCCCTCTCTGAAAAGAACAATAACAAAACAACAACAATGATGATGACAACGAAACACACACACACACACACACACTCCTGAGACCAACATCTGTTTTTGAATGGCACCTCTGAGACCCTTTAGGTTGCTAGGGGAGACTTGGTAGAGCCCCCCGAGTGCCCTCAGGGAGAGAGATAGGGAAGTCTGAACACCGTCTCCCAAAGACTTGTAGCTCACTAGCCCCTCTGCCTAGGAACGGTTTCCTCCTCTCCATGTTCTTCGGGCTTTCCTGCCCCGAGCTGGACAGTGCTGTAGCAGCATCTAGCCTGTGTGTGGCTGGCTCTAAATATTTCAGGGCACCCACTGCAACTCAGCATCTCCTCTGGGCATTCTGTTTCCCTGGGTGGCACTGCCAGGATGTCTCTGCTTACAAGCCATGGTCTAGTTCAAGGAGAAATTTTGAGGCCCCAAGGGGCAATTCATTTACTAGTGATGGGGTGGTATGGGATGCAGTGAAGAAGGCCTGTAAAACACACACACACACACACACACACACACACACACACACACTTCTCATGACCTGTCTCCTCCTATGTAAGAAGCAGGCCGTGCATTTGGCAATTCTGGCTCTGCATACAGGCAACTCTGTATTGAACCCAAACTGAAGAAAGTTCTGGTGTCCCAGAATGCACTCTTCTGTTCTGTCCCTTCCTAAAAACTTCCACGCAGCTCACCTCTCACTAGTCTTGAAGAAGGTTGATGGCCCGTGTCCCTTGCTACCGCTAGGGGGTGTAATGAGCACACTTGGGAGGGTAAGCCAGGTGCTTGGAGACCCCGAGCCCTGAAGTTGGAAACGGATGGGCTTACTGCCTAGGGGAATGCTGATGGTTCCGAAAGCCTGTGAAGGGTTGAGCCAGGAGCATCTTTGTCAAAGGCAGAGAGATGTAGCAGGCCTGCCATCGGCCAAGCTACCCACTAGTTATGCTGGGCCAAGTATCACCGCAGGGGTACAGATTGCTTTACATATAATTTGAATATTATTTCTTCTGAGTCAAAATAGCACAACAAACTTTTCTCCACCTGGCCCCTTTCCATCGATCTCATTTGTTCCCCCGAAGAATCTGCATCCAGTCCCTGTATATCCCATAACTACAGGTGTTCCAGTTGGAAGAAAAAAATGTAAAGCTGGTTAGTCCCCTGGGCTGCCTGATTCTGTACTAACTGCGCGGGGCCCCTTTTCTTCTGCCCACAGATCCTCCATGTGAATCAATCCCATGATGCAACATGCCTCCCCAGCCCCAGCTCTGACAATGATGGCCACGCAGAATGTCCCTCCCCCACCCTACCAGGACAGCCCCCAGGTGAGTGTGCCAGGGAAGAGTGGGGAGGTACGGTAGCCTTGGAAACCCGTGTGAGGGTGGAACTGGGATATTCCCAGGCCACAGTCCTGACTCAGCTTTAGCCTGCCTGTCAGCCTTGGGGAGGTTTCTCTCGAGAGTCTGGTCTAGAGAATACAGATCCTTGAAGAGTCATTGGACTTGACAAAACACCAGGCTCAGACACTGTCTGGGTTAATTCCATTACCAGGACCATATCCTGGAATTGTGATCATAGACCTGTCTGCCACCCTCGCCCTGCAGACATTGGAAAGTACTAAGTGCCTTTAGTACTGCTGGGCGCAAAATTGACACGGGCGATCTGGGGACACGATGTGCACAGCCTATTTAGGAGACCCCTGCTTTCCTCAGTACCACATCTCCCTTCCCCTGGTCTCTTGAGCAGTGCCCAGCTACCTGCCTATTAGAACAGTCTCTTAAGGCTCTGCTGGCCTTCTGCCTAGAAAGAGAAGGATTCTTGGTTCACGAGTTCAACTGCCCTCCCCCCTCCCCCCAGTTCTCATCTTCCAGCTGCTGCTCCATGCTCTCCTGAGAGTCCTTCCCTGGTTGCAGAACCTGTGGCCTTCAGCGGCAGTGTCTTCCCAATACTTTAGTTCCCTCTGGTTTTTGTTGGTTTTGCTTTTGCTTTTGCTTTTGCTTTTGCTTTTGCTTTCTTCTTCTTCTTCTTCTTCTTCTTCTTCTTCTTCTTCTTCTTCTTCTTCTTCTTCTTCTTCTTCTTCTTCTTCTTCTTCTCTTCTTCCTCCTCCTCCTCCTCCTCCTCCTCCTCCTCCTCCTCCTCCTCCTCCTTCCCCTCCTCCTCCTCCTCCTCCTTGTTCCTGGAAGCTTCTAGCTTGTGCAGACTGGGTGACTGCAGTTCCTGAGACCCGTCCCTTCTTATCTCTGCTTTGGGGGCCTCCCAAGCAGCCCGAGTCTCTGAGAGCCCGTGTTCTGGAACCTGTGCGTTCACACTCAATTCCCCCTGTAGCATGTTCCCCTTTCTCTAACCTAGTCTGGCCAGTCTATCTTGGTTCAGTCATTACCTATTGGGCATGTGCCCTGTGAATCGCATCCACTAGAACGTTCACTTGGCATTTAACCCTGGGAAGAGCTACTGTATGTCAATCCACCTCCTCTGCAGAATCCATTTTTCTGACCTTCTCTATCCCTTCCGCACCAGCATTTCAAACATCATCACCCTCGCCGACCACATGGAAGCTAGTTCTGAGCCGGGGATGTGGTTCACATTAGGTCCTATGGCCCGCTGATGTCGCAGCTGAGTGTGAGCGCAGAGCAGCTGCCCTGCACCCCATGCCTCTCCCACCCTCTGGGAAGTTGCCAGGTGATGTAGGGACCACTCTGCAGACCATCTTTGACTCCTCTCTCCCCTCATCATTCAGTGAACTGCCAGCACGTGCCCTTGAGTCTCCGGGCTTGCTGTACACGGGACCTTCACACTCCTTCCCTGGATCTCTTCAACATTAAGAAATAGGATGAAGGGGCTGGGGAGATGGCTCGGCGGTTAAGAGCACTGATTGCTCTTCCAAAGGTCCTGAGTTCAAATCCCAGCAACCACATGGTGGCTCACAACCATCCGTAACAAGATCTGACCTCCTCTTCTGGAGTGTCTGAAGACAACTACAGTGTACTTACATATAATAAATAATAAATCTTTAAAAAAAAAAAAAGAAGTAGGATGAAAGTGAAGGTTAAGGAAGAAGGGTTAAGGCAGTGATAAAGTGGGAGAAAGAAGCAGGGAGACAGGTTCCCAAAGAAGGTCTATAGAGGTTTCTGGTTCACAGAAGAAAAGCCTTTGGAGTCAGGTGGCCCAGGGGTCCCTTTCTTTCGCCGTTCTTTGGGGATGGGTTTTTTCTCTCATGTATGCCTGGCTACTAACATCCCATGCAGCTGGTCCCCTGCCTTCCTCCCTCTCAGCTTTCAAGAGCTAACCCCAGCTCCTCAGGGGAAAACTCTGCTCTATTTCCCTTGTAATGTCATTATCCTAAAGAACCAGCTGCTCTCTGACACTGTCTTCGGGAAAGCCGGGCCTGGTAATAGGACTGTGGGCTAGGCACACGAGGACTCATCTTAAACAGGGGACTCTCAGGAAGCGAGACCCACTCTTTCATCACCCTTTCAGGTCTAATCTTGTGACTTTTGTTTCCTATGTGACACACCACCACATCACCTCCCCGGAAACCCGGTTCCTTTCACAGGCAAGGAACGGACAGTCTCTGATATGAAGTCCCCAAAATGAGAAAGGGAGCAAGACACAGAGCCTCTCCTCAGAGACCCGTGCGATCGTTTTAATAATGTTCCCGTTGTGCTAAGGGCTAGCAATACTGAGCATAATCTATTCAAATGCACAGGAGAATGTCACTTTGGAAAATTAGGAATCTGCATTAAAAAAAAAAATTCCCAAGCCCCGGACCTTCTTTATAATAAATTAGAATTTTTTTTTCTAGGCAAGTTCTTAACTTGGCAATTTTCATTTTGAAGTTTGGGGAATAAAGTTATTAAAAATGACGGAGACTTTTTTTTTCTTTTCCATTTTACTAGAGAAGCATTAATGGTTATGGCCCCATGCTATTTGGGCATAAGCCAGAGTGCTGTGATGGCTAAGTGGCTTCTAGGCCCTCTGGGCTGCTTGGGTTTGTCTGGGGGGAACTCTGTGACTTCTCATAAGGACGTCATTCGGTTTATTATGTTCTGAAGACTGATTGTGTATTTAGAAATTGCAAAAGCAACAGCCGAGCAGTACCCTTCAAGTACACTTACCTCCTCCTTCCTGTATCTTCCTGTTGAATTCTGTTGGAGAGGCAGCGCCCTCTACTGTCTAATTACGATACCTCATACTCTGGTTTCTCTTTGGATCGCTTAATTTTTTGTCTTTAAAAAACAAAACAAAACAAAACAAAACAAAAACAACCCTCTAATATCTCAATTCCACTATACCATGTCTGTGCCCTTGATATCCAGACCCTCTCTCATTCTGTGCACTGGATAGGGGTGGATTGCTCAAACTCAGAACTGTATAAGAAAATGTTGTCTTCAGGGAGGCTGGATATGAAGCAGATGGACCATCAGTTCAATGCATCATGTTGGTTGGCCTATAATTGTTTCTGTTATTATGCAACTCTGGCCTGGCCATCATAGTCACTGGGACCACCTCTTTCTACACACACACACACACACACACACACACACACACACACACCAGCAAATGTCACTCTGGTCTCCTTTCTAGAGAATGGCGTCAACCACCCTGAGTCCTTCTAGTCCTATATCCTCATTAGTTTTCTCCTCAGACATACCTTGAAGTCCTCCTGCTCCTCATCAGGCGGCATATACGTATGCCGCATTCCCCACAATGCCAAGTTCTCCCAGCTCTACCAACAATTCCAGGAGATGGGGGTTTGGTAGTAAGGGCAACAGCTTCTTACCCTTACCAAACCCTTATCAAGGAAAGGGGAAGCAGAAGCTCCACCCTACTCTTCCTCAAACATAGACACACCCCTACGGTTCCATAGATGCTCTTGGTTTATAGTCAAGACACAGAGTTAGATCATCTGGTCTGTTGGGGCAGATAGCCAATGTTTAAAACTCTCTGTCTGCATCTACAGCAAGTCCTGCTGCATGAACATTTAGCCAGAAAGCAGAGATCTTAATGGATCCTTTTTTTAGCCCTGGTGGGTGCGGCACTTGGTAGGTAGAGTGGATTGGAATCGATGGATAGCCAGGTGGCCGGGAGCTGCCGCCGGATGATGTAATAATACTTGCTCTAAAAGGGACTTGGGCAGTTTACTCAGGACTGGCTTCCTCGTTCATCAGAGAGAGCATGATGACAGACAAAATGAGAACCGTCTTTCAGGCTCATCTGGGTGAGCGCCCTTCAGAAGGAAGGCAGGTCAGCGTTTGCTCAAGGCCTTTTAATGGAAGTCGAGTTTTAATGGAAGCACGGGTCCACTGCTTTATGCCCCTGCAACTCTTGGACTAAAGAGAACGATGTCAGGGACCAAGGGAACTGCATTCATAGTTCCAGAGTCAACAGACACTTCCCCACCTCCTGCAACTGGGAAGGTCAGACAGCCATAGAGGAGGCTGCAAAGCATTCTCTCGACCAACCCACTTACCCTGGGTCCCCTCCCTGTCCTAGCCCAGATGCTCCAAGCAGAACCAGGGGTGCAGCAGGCCTGGGGAAGCTGGCTGGGCTTTGATCAGTCATTAGGATCCCCATGCTGGTTTCATTAACAAGGCAGAAGGGGGTGGATGGGGCCCCCTGGCTGTGAATGGCCTCTATCCAGGCCACGCAGCTGTGCTGGGCAAGCAGGTTCAGATGTTGTCACAGTCAGTCCTTTGCAGCCTTCTCATCTCTTTAAGGCCCGGAGCCCCCTGCCTTGCAGGGTCCTCTGCTCAGCTGCCTGGGAAACACATTCACTTTGCAGCACGAGAGTTAATTCATCTGCTTTGAAAGTTCCCCTAAGCCTTTTCTGCAGCTATGATTGGCGGTTCCCTCTGCTCCCGGGGGCAACACCCCAGGGACCATAGGGAGACCCACCTTCCCTCCATTTGATTCATCAAAACATATTCTTCTCTTCCTTTTATTTTGTTGTGGGCCTTTCTTCCCTTTATATGCAGTGACCTTTCTCCCTGCCTGCTTGGGCCACCCATTTCTTTAGACCCAGATTCTTCCTTACATAGAGGGGAGAAAAGCAAACTCCAGGTCTAGTGGAGCCCTCTCTGTCCCTGCATTTGAGATGGTGGACTGTCCCCAGTACTGGAAAGCTTGTGATGAAACATGCTCAGGGCCTGGTTTAGGTAGTGCCTTTTGTTGACTTTCTTCCTATTTACCAGAAGCAGAGCTCTTATTGTCTAGCTTCTTGTATCCAAATAGGACAAGTGCCCTAAACAGCTACAAAAAAAAAAAATTAGTTAACGGCCCAAGGACACAAAGCCTAAAATAAATCAGGGGACAGGTGACGACGTGAGTGGCATGGCAGAGAAGCACTTTACAGGCTGTGTCCTCTCTAGTGCCACCTTCGAAGAGATTCAGTGTCCTTATGGCTTGGCACAAGGGAGCCTAGGTAAGTAAGACACAAGGGCCCCTGTTGTTCTTGGAGTTGGGAGAGCAAGACGACTCCCCCACAGTAGACGTTCAGGAGGCTTGGGTCTCACCCTAACCCTGATGCTTTGTAACACACAAATTCGGGCAAGTGATTTTAGCAAGGATGTCTTCCAGTCCCTCATCTTCTTAGCAAATGTTCAGTGCTTCCTGCGGGGTGTGCTACATGCTGGGGGTGCAGAATTAGAGTTCCCGTCCTTATGGGGCCTTAGTTTCTGCAGAGGCAAACTGGAACTTCTTGCCTCTAAATCTGTGAGCACTTTCGTATGAACCCAGGGTGAGGTTTCTCGGCAGCTGCTCAGCAATGCTCTGGCTTGATTCCTCACCGCATCTTCTGCACATCTCCATGGCCCAGATGGGATTGAACTTTAATTACTTTTTTATTAGGAACACAATAGGCATATCAGATATGTTTTTCCAGCTAAGAACACACACACGCACACACACACACATACACACACACACACACACACTCATGTGGATAGACCCATGCACACAATCAGACTCTGTTAAGCTCCCTCCCTAAAGAGTCTGTTGGAAATCGCTGGCTGGCTTGGGACCATAACAGAAGTGAGGGATCCTCTGGAAATGAATGGCAAGTGAGGGGAGTGGTCATGTCCCAGAAAAAACTGTACAAAGCTGAGAAGTGTGAAATAGGGTTCCTCTCCCTTCCCTGGTCTCTTATTACAGCTTCCTGTCAGTGATAACCAGGTATGCAGTTAGCGGGAGGCAGCATCTGGTAACACTCGCTTTTGTAAACCACTGTCTATAAAGCGTTAATTGATTGATTGATTGATTGATTGATTAATCAATCAATCAAGACCCTGCTTCTCCACTGCACAGCACACTAACTCAGTGTGCTTGTCTGGCTAGCTAGCCCAGGGATCCTGGTGGAGGGCACTCAGCCCTTCTGTTTCAGGTACCGCCCACTGCTGGGGTTCTGAGTCTATTGCTGCTTCCCCTCCCTAGGCAGATATTTCGAGGAGCCCTCTGTAGCATCTTGTTTGTTCTGAGTCTTTTAACCATCACTCGCAACACATTAACGCTGGGAAACCCATCCACCTATGGAAATGGCCCCACAGCATCACAGATGGTAAGATTGGATACAGATGAGGCCGGCAGAGGCCAAGGCTACCTGATTCCTGTGAGTGTGAAGAAAAGAATGGATTCTTGGGGGAGTCAGGACTCAGCCAGGAGAGAAGGGGAAGTGTAGATGCTTCCTATAGAGGCAGCCATGGGAATCTTCAGATGTGCTCAGGCTGTGAGGAATGAGAGTGAGAACGTGGGGAGGGTGCTGGTTCCCCCTTGCTGGGGTTCAAGGAATAGGCTCAGGCTTGGAGTCAGGCTTTGAACACTTTGAGACCACTATCCCTCTCAACACTAGCTATGCCCACTGCTGCTTCCCTTCCCTTCCCCCACCCCCAGTCCCCTGTTCAGCCCAAAGCTGTATTTACCAAATGGCTTTATGCTCTGACCCTCTCCCAGGTCCTCAGGCTGCCTTCTGGATGCTAGGAAAATGAACCCATGCTGGCTTTTTCCTGGCACTAGAGGGAGTGCCAGTTGCTGGCTGGAGTCTTTACAGCCAGCCTTAGTGGGGACAGACCTTCACAGAATGTGTTAGGTTCCTTTAGGAATGTTCTTCCTGACTTTCTCCTGCTCTCCAGGTCTCCGGCTCAGAGGTGGGGGAACATGTCTGTGCAGAGAAGGTACGGGTTTGGGCTGATCAAAGTTTGCAGCAAGGAACCTAGATGATAGATATGGCTAAAGATCCAGGAAGTGCAGGCCCTGGGACTTCTCAGAAGGATGAGGCAGATGGAGGGCACCAACCGTGCTTAGCAGCCCAAGACTGTAACTTATGGGTAAATCCTTGCCTGGTGTGCACCAGGCCTAGGTCCCACCCCCAGCACTAAAAGTAACACCAGACAGTGCTAAGAAACAAAGCTCAGTCAGCACCTTTTCTTTGCTGTGCATGTTCCTGTATGGCATCATGATAGAAAAGGGAAGAGGGAGTATTCACCCTGTTCAATTAAGAGAGCAGCTGGAGCTAAAGGGGACTAAGAGTAACCTGGCCAAGGGACAGTTGGCAGTATCTGTTTCTGTCATCCTGTTTCTAAGCCCATATTTGCACCACTTCCCAAGAGTGGGTTCCTTCGACAGAGGTACGGTGACGTCACGGGACCCCAGGGCAGTGGAGAACGGAGGCAGCTAGTTAATGGGGTGCAGGTTTCAAAGTGCATGGGTTCTATTAATAGCAGTTGCCATGCCGAAGCCTCTTAAATTCCAGCTGCTTTGCCATGCATTACCTCATTTTCTTCTTGTCACTTCTAACTGTAGGTATAAAAACAAAAACAACAACAACAAAAAAACAACAACAACCAAAAAAACTATTCCCATTTTACAGACTAGCCTCAGAAAGGTTGAAGAATTTGCCCAAGTCTCATAGACAGACGGAGCCCACCTCTGCCTATCCAGCTGAGATCTATCAGCTCCAGATCTTGACCGGGTGCCCACTGCTCCAATCAGTTTGTGCCCAGAGATTGTAGGCTTCTCCGTTATGACCCAAGGTATTTGAGGTCAGCTAGAAAGGTATCATTGTATGGCAAGTCCTATCTGCTCCACACTAGTTCCTCCTGCATTCCATAGGTTTTGGATGGTCTCTGCATCGGACCGTGGGGCTACAACACTGGCCACTGCCCCCAAGCATCCTGCAGTCTGACAGGAGAGAAAGACAAGCTGTCAGGTAGTTATAAGCATGCTGCCAGGCCATGCTAGCAGAGAGCAGGTGTCCTGCCCACACTGGGCTGTCTCCTGTCAGCACCATCAAGGGGCAGCTGCCCTCCCAGCAGAGAAGGAGAAGGGGGTAGGACACATCACGTTTTTCCTCAGATAAAGCATCTGAAGGGAAAGTTACATATGCAAAGTTGTCCCAGTAGTCGGTGTCAAGGGTGAGATTCGAAACTACTTTTATGTGACAGGAACACCTCCCACCTCTGCCCTTCCTAATGCGAAGTGCCTTTCTAGCACGCTAGGAAGACTTTGTTGTGGGCCTCTACTCAAGGCTACCTGCTTCCACCTCTGTGCGTATCAAAGCAGAATAGCCAGTGAATCCTGGCAGGAAACAGTGGTTGACTGCCAATTGGAGCTCAGAGCCCCAGCCCAGCTTTTTTCCCCCTACTTCAGGGTCTCCACAGGGCCTCTGTGTTCTCCAAAAGAAAAATCAACAGAGCAGCAGGTCACTTTGGGCTAATAAGCACTCCACAGCTCTCTACTTAGGCTCCATCTAAGTTAGAAGGGTTTTCAGCACAATTATGGTCAGGGAAATTGACTTGAAATTCACTGGGTTACAGACACAGGCAACCAGGGTCTCCAGGAGTTTCTTCAGCTGCATGAATATCAGGGTTTTTATTTATTTATTTATTATTATTATTATTATTGTCTATGAAATGGACTGAGGAACTGCACAGGATTGCTCTTCAGCTTGAAGGCCTATTGCAACATTGTGTTATTCAGGTAGACTCTGGGGTACAACTGGAGAAGGAAGGTGCTTAATGGGAAGGTGTCGTAACGTGGTACTGTGAACGCAGCCCTTTCTGGTCTCTTTTACAGCTATCCAGACATTCTCCTACTCATTCCAGGGTAAGGTTGTCAGAGTAGTTAGATCCCTCAGCTCCCCTAGATAGTGTGTATCTAGTCATGCATTTCATAGCCTCAACTCTTCCCATTTACAGAATGGCCGACAGGAAGTATCTCTTAAGACCTGAACCAAGGGAGCTAGAGAGCTGGCTCAGAGGCGAAGAGAACTTGTTGCTCTTCCGGAGGAGCTAGGTTTGATTCCGAGCGCCCACACAGCAGCTCATAACTGTCTGTGGCTGCAGTTCCAGAAGATCTGACACCCTCTTATGACCTCTGTGGATATCAGGCATGCATGTGGTACACAAACATATATAGACAAAACATCCATGCATATATATATATGTATATATGCGTATATATATGGATATATATATATCAAAAAAGAAGAAAAAGAGCAGGAAGAGGAAGAGAAAGGAGAAAGAAAGGAAGGAAGGAAGGGAAGGGAAGGAAAGGAAAACAAAGGAAAGGAAGGAAGGAAGAAAAGACGGAAGGAAGGAAGGAAGGAAGGAAGGAAGGAAGGAAGGAAGGAAGGAAGGAAGGAAGGAAAGATAGAAGGAAGGAAGGAAGGAAGGAAGGAAGGAAGGAAGGAAGGAAATGGTCCTAGAAGTCTAGGATTTGGGCGGGGCTGGTTCCATCTTGGGTACATAGAAAAGCTTAGTGATTATTACATCTAAGAAAGGAAAGCAGGTAGGTACTAACCCCAAGGTCTTCACTCCAAGAAGGACCCACAGCTAAGAGAAAAGCCAGGAATCACATAGATGGGCCTCCTCAGAGCCAACACCATATTGCCCTGTCTACTAGACATGATCTTGTTCTCTTGATGACACTCCTCAGTCTATGTGATAGGTATTATTCTTACATTTGGAAATATAATAATGCCAGGAGACTTGCCCCAAAACTTGTTGCTAAGAACTGTTGGTAGTTCTCCACCCCAGGCCTAATCCAGGCTCCTTCTCTTGCTTTTTCTGATTCCCTAGTCTGCTCTCAGGGCACTGGATAACTCTGTCTTCCTCCTCCTCTGTGTCCTAGCTTCCTCTGAGGTAAGAGGACTGTGCTGCATGACTGCGTTAGAGCTGTCCCCTGCCTTGTCCGCAGTGAGCCATACGGGTAAAATTTCCTTAAAGGAAATGCCCTGGTCTGGTGTAGCCCATTTGAGACCAGCTGTGAATATACCGAATGCCCTTGTGGATTTATATGGTTAGTTTCTTCCCATGTCAAAGCAAGCAGAGTGGATAGAAGTCACTTGGGAGGTACCCTGGCATTAGTGTGCTAGTTAGTAACTAGCAATGGGCACTTGAAGCATGGGTTGGAGGGGAGGGTCCAGTCCTGATTTGCACCGTTCACCAATTTTCTCGCTGTAAGTGTTCCCACTGTGGCCAATTTTAAGACACCCAGGTATCAACCAGTTTACAAAATTCCAGAAAGTTTTAGCCATTACTTTCACAGGCAGTTCCATGAGCCCATTTAACAGCCTTGCCCTGCCCTGCCCTGCCCTGGTTCTCCCCTTGCTCCCACTCTGTAGACTTTGATGCCCCTAAAACAGATTTCAAATCACCCCCATTCTCCTGAGGGTTTCTGATCTTGTAAACAGTGGCTGGTCCTATTTAAATCCCAGGTCTTTGAAAATGGCTAGCAAAAGAAACTTCTTCAGAGATAAACATTCATCCTCCAAACCTGAGAGAAACGCAGATGGCTGACTCAGCCCCCGTGAGCCACATAAATTTGAGTCGTCCTCCCTCTCAAACGAGCTCTGGCCTCTCCCACCCTCTAAGGGTCTCTGAGGGGTCTCTCAGGAGATCGTCAAATGACCGATTTTGATTTAATTTTCATTCTGAGCATCCATCTTTACCCCACCAGGGCCTTCCATTGCCTTTCCCCAGTCAAACAGAAGAACACCTCCCTCACCCTTCTCTAGAATCTCATCTTAGTCGAAGCCTCCGTGGATTCTTTCAAGGACAGCAGACAATTTGCCTAGTGGGCATAGCAGTCCATACAAGTGCACTGGCATTTCACCCACGGATGAACTCTGTTGATGTCGTTGTGCTCACTTTACGACTGGACTGCATTGTACAACTCTCGTGTTTAGTTCTAATCCCCTCACTCAGATATTTAAGGGGGGAGGTCTCATGTCTTCCTGTTTCCTCTGGTTACCAAATCATCCTTACACATTCTAGGCCTTGCGTGTAGTCATCTTAAAAAGAACTACAGAATCCCTTCTCCATGCTGGTCAGCAGTCCTCTGAATGTGCCTTCATGTACTTGTTTAATCCAAGGGAAAACAGGTTTCTAACCCCCTTAATGCCTCCTCAGACAGCATTCGTTCATGTTGGGATTTGTTTGTTTGTTGTTCATGGACACATTACACCTTGGCTATATTGAGCTAACCATCAGCTAATGCACTGATGGTAACTCCTGTATCCCCTCTTCTATACTCACATTATTGATTGAGTTTTATTCGTAGAAGTGTTCAATTTTAACTTATTAGATGAAAAATAACCTTATTAGGTTTGCCCTATTGTGTTTTGGGTCCAAGTTTCTTATCATCCATAAATTTGTTCAACATTTCCTCAGACAGCCTTTAAATCACCTAGGAAAAAAATGTTGAAAAAAAAAATGACCAAAATAAGGAAGAATGACCAAAATAAGAAGCTTTGCCTAGAAGCTTCTCCCATGCTGACATCTGTCCTTTAATTGTCGTCTGGGGGGGCGGGGTGTAGTTCACAGTCCATGCAATTAAAGTGAATTACATTGTATTTTCCAGTTCTGCCATTTTAATGATCTTTCCAAATTTTCCATGTTTTCAGGCACTGCTCTTGTAAGCCCACAGCCTAGCACAGTGTCTAGTATGGAGGGAGGGGGCCCTGGAAGTGCCTACAAACATGCCCAATTGTATTCGTGGGTGAGGCCCAGATCAGTGTAAGGTGAACACCATTTTAACTGACTGTGCCCTCTTCCTCCATCGTGAAGTCTAGTACAGTCTAGTACGTTTGCCTCACACTTCCTTCACATAGCATCTCTTTAGAGACCACCACTCCTAAATGCATACTGATGAGAAAGAAGGAGCTTAGGCAAGTTAGGGGATTTGTCTGAGGTCAAAGGCTAGTAAGCGGACAGACAGCTCTCCGCTGGCCTCGAGGCACCAAGTTTCCTGTGCAATGAATTTGCACGTGTACCCCCGGTAGTAGGGATGTCTCTTTTTGACCAAAAAAAAAAATGACACAGTATATAGTAAAACACAGATGCTTCTTTGGCGGTGTCTTGATTTACAGTGTTACCCTCTGCTATTCATTAATTTATTGATTCAACAAATATTTAATACCATCTAGTGACAGACTGCAACTGTTATGAGCCCTCCTTGCATTTTAAAGAGGAGCAGGGAGAGAACAATCAAATAAACATATAGTTTATGGTCAGGTTGATGAATATACAGAAAAAAATAAAGCTTGGGACGGGCGGGAAGGGCTGGATTTTTCTTTAAAGGAGGAGACCTAAGCAGAAATATATGTAGAAAAAGGAAGGTCTCCCTATGTCCTGGGGACGTACACACAGCAATAATGTGATATAGTCACAAAATACTTTTTCTTCCATAAAGCAGGGACACAGATCCTACTCCGAACTCCCAAGCTGTGACATGCCTGCCTCCTTCCAAGCATATGCGGTCATTTATTCACTGACTCTTTTTTCTCGTCCAATGTCAGTCATTTTTATTTAAGTATGATCAGTTGAGGGCCAGGAGTGGTGCATAAGGCCATAGAGCCAGAGCCAGAGGTGAGCTCTGCCCAAGAACATTGAGAGAGGCAAGGGCTATCTTGGTATTAGGGATAGGTGGACATAGGAGAATAATATGCATGTGTTGATACCATTCTAGGAATCTATTTAACAAAAAGAAATACAATGTAAAAGAATTAAGTTCTGTAATAACGGTTTTCAAAATTTGTATAGATATTGGACCATTTCTTTAAATGAAACTTTAAACAGAAAAGTCAATATATTATATTGAAGGGAACTGGTAGAGTTGGTGTAAAATTGTAGACCTTGGAATACCTTCAAAACCCTATGACATGCTATGAAAATCATTTTTCTAAAGTTGTTGCTCCAACCAAAAGCAGACATATGTTCATTGTCTGTTAAAAACTTCATCTTCAAGTGGCCACAGAAACCAAATTTGCAGAGCCATTCAGTGAGTCATTAAAAACTACCTGAAGAGTTACCTCTTGACTTGCATGAAAAGGGATAAACACGACTGTCCAAATGAAAGATATTCAGCCTTTTTTCTCCTGCCTTTTAAAGTTATCTAATCAAACTTATTACTATCAAAAAGGCTCATAAACAGGGACTGGAGGGATGTCTTGGTGGT
This sequence comes from Apodemus sylvaticus, assembly GCF_947179515.1. Classification (NCBI taxonomy): domain Eukaryota; kingdom Metazoa; phylum Chordata; class Mammalia; order Rodentia; family Muridae; genus Apodemus; species Apodemus sylvaticus. Next base: position 95,415,433 of record NC_067478.1, read on the forward strand.
TAACAGCACTTGATGTCCTCACAGAGAACCTGAGCACTGTTCCAGCGCCCATGTGGCAGCTCACAACCATCTTTAACTCCAGTGTCAGGAGAGACCCACCGCCATCTTCTGAACTTAAGAGCACTAGACATGTGCATGGTACACATACATACATGCATGCAGTCAAACCTCTCACACAAAAAAGACTCATAAACGTTTTGTATTATGGTTTTGTTTTTATTTTTGTTTTTTTTTTCTTTCTACTTCTGGGCAAAGATCACAACATTTGCATTAAGAACTATCTCTTAGGCCTAGACACAGTAACTATGCCTGTGATCCCAGTATTTGGGAAGTTAGAAACAGGATGATCACACATTCAGGGTGAGCCTCAGAAACATACCAAGTTTTAAGCCAACCTGGGCTATGGAAGACCCTGTCTCAGTAAAAGAAAACAAAATTCTCTGTTTTCCAAGTGGGTTCGGCACCCATCCCCTGGTTACTAAGTGTTGTTTTGTATTTTAACGCACCTACTCATCTGAAGAAAATGAAAAGACTGCTTTTCCTGTCCACTGGAGCAAATGCATAAGTGGATACACTTTATTACGAAAAGCTCTCTTGCCCACATTCTCTCTCTAGGCCCCGCATAGGCCAAGAGAGAGACCTTTTTCACCCCACCTGATCTGCCTTCCTGTTTCTTCTCTCTGCAGATGACAGCAACTGCCCAGCCACCTTCCAAGGCCCAGGCCGTCCACATCTCAGCACCGTCAGCTGCCGCCAGCACACCCGTGCCCAGTGCCCCCATTGATCCCCAGGCCCAGCTGGAAGCTGACAAGCGAGCCGTGTACAGGTAGGGGACTGTCCTGCAAGCCTTAGCTGATACATGAGAATGCACATCAGAGTACACTGGTCCACAAGGACGGCCAGCAGCAGCTTGCCTGAGCTATTCTCTCCCTCATCAATTCAGAATCCACTTACCCCCAGTCCGTCACCGTCACCGTCACCGTCACCGTGGCTTTACTTTAGCTGCTGGAAGTATTGGTGACAGATTTGAGGGTATGGGTAGTATCAGCTGTGAAGACTCTCTTCCCATCTCAAGTGGAAAGGTAGACCCTAATGAACATTAGAAACCCTCAGTTCAGCCAACCAAACCCTCTCCCTGCCCGGTTTCTCAATGCCTCCGCTCCAACAAGCTTACGAGTCATCTGGTTGTACCATCTACAACTTGATAGTCACTAAACTTCGTGTGCATGCCAACAGGGAGCGCTTACTAAAACAGTCTTGGGCTGCAGGCTCAGGCAGGTTGAATCAGTTGGTCAATCAACAGGAAGAGGGGTGTGAATTATCTTTGTCGGCAGGCATTCCAGGTAAACTTGACCCCAGCGGTTCCCTGGGCCACACTCTGACTCACACTCTTAGCAAGAGGCATTGCGTGCGACTGTGTGGATCCTGGCACTTCCTCAAAGGGAGTTTGTTGAGAACAGGCAGCTCTGCTCGTCACCTCATTCTGCCTGTGTCATGTACTCAGGGCAGAATCCTGAATGAGATGGTCGGGAAGCTCAGGGAAATACCAGTCAGTGTCAATGAACTCTAGTTCTTGAGTGTGTGTGTGTGTGTGTGTGTGGTTGGGAAAGAGGTGGTAGTTATCTCAAAACAGACCTGAAGGAGATTGCTACTGTCATTTGTTCGTGAGGATCCCACAGCACCAAGGAAAGATGCCCAAGTGTTCACTTGGTGCTGAGGCTGGACTCTGGCTCACATTCGCCTGTGCAAGTTCCCATGTTCCCACACATCAGCAAGTGCAACATACCTGGGAAAGGTATACATCACAGCTAGTGCCAGTAACACAGGGAATGATGCGCCCAAGACAGTCGAACAAGAATGTCAACAGAAGACAAATGAATAGAAAGACCATTTCCTTCCTTCCCCCACACCCCAAAGACAATGCCTATACGGTAATGGTGCTAATTAGTGATGTTATCATTATCCTCAGCATTATTTTTAGTTACTCAGATAAGCTGATTGCCTCTAATGCCAACACCTAGGCCCTGCAGAAATAAAATAAAATAAAATAACAATACCTGGTCCTTGCCTTGTGCAAAGAATGAGCCAGACCCAGCTGCCTGTGGATGCAGGGCTCTGCCCAAAGATTTTTGGGATCTGTTCACAGTAACTGCCACCAATAGCTCCCAGGGAGGGCAAACTAGCCCTCATACTGTCCTATAGATCATTACTATTAATATTGCAGGCACTGTGTTAGACCCCTGGGAAAGAGGTGGGTGGGAAGGTAAACACCAGTACTTGTCACCCCAGGAACCAATAGATATGCAAATAAGAAGGCACCACTGTGTACCCAGAGAAACTGGGCCGGCTTCCTTTGGGAGGCAGTGTTTGTGGCTGGTCTTACTGGCTGAGCAAGGGACGCCCCCCCCCCCCCAGGTGGAGAAGCATGTGGGCTAGCCCTTTGAGGCAAAATAGAATTTGCTGTGTTAGAGGATCAGGATCAGCTAGTCGCCAGAGCAGCTCAGGCCAAAAAGAGTGATTACACAGCTGCCTGTAAACAGGCCTGGACACCTGGAAGGTGTGAGCCTCTGTGAGCAGCTCAAGAAGGGGGGGAAGGGGGAAGTGACCTCTGCAGGTGACCCTTGTGGCCTGATAGCTCATGGTGCTCAATTTAGATGATGATTACTCCGCATGTGGTCTATGCATCGTAGGATGAGTGCAGCATCCTACGAAGGTAGGACTACATTAGAGCTGATTAGAAAGGCAACATCTGCGGGCCAGTAGTGGCACACACCTTTAATCCCAGCACTTGGGAGGCAGAGGCAGGGATTTTTGAGTCCGAGGCCAGCCTGGTCTACAGAGCGAATTCCAGGACAGCCAGGGCTACACAGAGAAACCCTGTCTCAAAACACACACATACACACACACACACACACACACAGAAAGAGAGAAAGAAAAGAAGAGAAGAGAAGAGAAGAGAAGAGAAGAGAAGAGAAGAGAAGAGAAGAGAAGAGAAGAGAAGAGCAAAGCAACATCTTTGAGCCCAACCAAACCTCAGGATTCCATATGTAAAATTCACATGGTCCTGGTGTGTGGTGAGCACAGATCACAGACGGTGCCTCCGATTAAGATGATCTTTGGGCCTGAAGGGTTGGCTCTGAGGTTAAAAGAACAGGTTGCTCTTCCAGAGGAGGCTTGTTTGATTCCCAGCACCCCCATGACAGCTCACAATAGTCTTTAACTCCAGTTCCAGGGAATCCAATGCCCCCTTCTGACTTTGTGACATACTAGCATGCGTTCAGGCAAAACACTCATACACAGAAAACAATACAATTTTAAAAGGGGTGCTCTCTGGGAGAGAACACGGTTCTTGAGGTGGAGGGCTGAGACTGAGCATAGTTCCTACAACCCCCCCCCTTCCACCCCCACCTCACTAGAACTCCTTCCTCTCACCTCTCTTCTCATTATTGTGCCTAGGCCACAAACACAGTCACCATTGTGCATCCAGCCAGGATATCTGCTAGAAGTAAAGATTCCAGAAATCCAAAGTTGGTCCTCCTTCTCACTGAGCTTAAAGGTTCCTGATAGACTCAGGAAGCATATTTAAGAGGAGTTAATGAGGCAGCCTAGGGAAGCTCCTGGCACCACTGCCGGCCAGCACAAAGCAGAGTTGCACTCCATGAGACTGTCCTAGCAAGATCCCTGGGCTCCAGAGCCCTTCCCAGGGTCCCAAGCTCATGCCACACTCAAGCCAAGCTTCAGGAGAGGTGACCCACATGACCTGTCCACCACGTCACGTGACGTAGGACTCAGATAATCCGTCAGTTAATACTTCTTCCAGCTCATCCCCTACCTTACCCTGGGATAACCCAACAAAAGCCCTTAGCATTTGCCCAAGGTAGACTCTGTGACCCTCTGACCCAATACAGAGAGTCCTAGGCAAACATGGCTGCCTGGCTCCTCGAAGCTAGGTTGACGCTGACACTTAGACCACTGCCTAGCTCTCTGGTCCTGCTGCCTCTAGGCCTAGAGCCCCAGAGTTATCTCCTCTCTTCACACCTCTCCTATTAGTACCAGCAGCCCTGTCTGCAGCAGTTGCTTGGACGCCCAGTCTCCCGTAGGGTCAGTAATTTTAATTAGATTTGCCTGCCCGGGGCAGTTTGGTTGTTCCAAAGCACATTAGGGAGTCCACATTTTATGTCAATAAATGTAACAAGACCCTTCCATTCAGATTCGTACCTAGAACTACTTTTTTGGAAGTCTTCCCAGTGGCCCCTTCCAGGACTGTAGATGGAAAAAGATGCGGGAAGCTCCCCTCCACCCCTCCCCTGCTGACAGGCAGAGGGACAGTACGACAAAGGGGAGGGAGCCTGCCAGTGCCCCCAAGGTTTTATTTGTGTATAAGGATGTGTTAATGAAATGTATTGGTTCCCTTCTGATCTGGAAGCTGGGGGAGGGGACGAGCAGAGCTCGTCTTTAATTGGATCAGACCCGTGCATCATCTGGGCTAATCAGCAAAGCAACCAGGAGCTCCGGCTCAGATTAATGATTTCGGTCTAATCCAAGCAGATCCCATGATTGGATGCACATCCCGGGTAATTGTGTTTGTGGCCCGGGAGCGATGATGAGAGGGAGCTGGAGGAGGGGAGGCCCTTGGAGTGAGAGGTTTAGGTTTGGATGGCCCTCAGTTTTCTCAGCCCCCACCTCAACTCTGATGTTTCCTTCCAGGGAAGTTCAAATTTAACCTGGACTGCCACACCCCACCTGCCACGCTGCTGAACAGCAGTCAGGTGTCAGGTGCAGTTTGAGACCTAGGGATTAGGACGCAGGGCAGGGACAGGGCCAAGAGGGTGAGGTTAATCCAGCCTTCACCACCCCCCCTTTCCTCCAGCTCCAGTCTCCTTCATTCCCCTTTGAAGTGTGTGGGTTCCCATGGAAACCGTGATGTCCTGGGGAGCAGAAGAGTGGCAGGGAGCTAGGCTGGCCAGGTGTGAGGTGGGGAGGAGGGCGAGGGGGTGGGAGGAGGGTGACTCTGCAGAGCGGGCTCAGCTAAGGTACTGGCTACATCTCCTATAACTGTAAGAACCTCTCTCTGAGAGTTCTGACCCCACCCCCACCCCCCGCCGTTCTCTCAGTGCTCAAGTTACCTATGATAAAGAAAAGTGGGCTGGAGATCTGAATAGCAATAAAATAAAATAAATAAAATAGTAAAATCAACTGTTTTGCTTCCCCATTAAAAAGCACTAGGGGCCAGAATCAGGTGGAGGATCTCCGACCCGTATTTTTTTTTTTTTGTACCATTACTTGACAAATTAATTAACATCAAGATTAACATTTCTGTGCCCTCTGCTGGCTGGACTGTTAAGTCCTTGAGGACAGGGTTGGGTTCCAGTCTATCTTGCTCATTGCCCTGTCCCCAGTATGCTACACAAATCAGCCTTAGCAGCTTAGGCAAAGAGGGTGTTGAATTACTTGTTGAGGGAATTAATTAAATAGGTTAGACAATACACTGTGGCCCTAGTTTGAGATGCTGGCAGTTGGTGGGGGGATGGGCAATGGAGGAGCATGGTTTGTAACATTTGCCAGTTTCCGATGTTGTAAATGTTCCTTCCATGACCCACTCAAAACTGCTACTGAAGAGTTGGAAAGAAATACACAGGATTCAATCCTGCCGGCCCAAAGTACCATCCGAATGCAAGGAGCCAGGTCACAGATACGCAGTCTCTATTTAGAAATGGAAGGAGCTGATCCTATGTGCAGATTCAGGAACTTCAATGGCCTCGCTCCCCCACTCCTGGCTCTGCCCCCTCGGGTCTGACTCTGGAATCTTAACGTGACATGTTCTCTCTTTGATGACTGAGTGCTTCGAAAAATGCTGAGGGTGGAGGAAGTGCTGGGTGTGTGTGTATGCACCGTGGTGCTCCATCTGAATGCCAAGGCCAGGAGGTTTCCTGCTTTGGGGGTCCTACCCTGTTTCTGTCTGCTTTCGAAAGCCCACCCTCAGCATCCACCCTTGACTAGGAGCCTTCGCTGGCTTACCAGGGAGGGAACTCCTTCGTGGCAGTTCCAGAAGCCCTGCTTTAAACTCTTTCACCCCCCTCTTTCTTCCCCTCTCCCCCACCCCAACTTAAAATCTTCCCAGTTACCGTTAACCATAAATTCAGCAGGGGTCCTCCACCCTCTGATCTCATCACTCAGTAACCAAGGTGAATTCCTAAAGTGCTATGTATATCACACCCCATTCCTGTTGCATCCAGACTGGGTTCCTCTCAAATCCACACTTGTGAGGGAAAGGAGGAAACACCGGACAGTCAGATCACTCCCAGGAGACCATCCTAAAGGTCACAGAATCCCTGAGGCTGGATCCTGACAGTCCCTTTAGCTGGAGGTGCAAATTCAGCTTGGCAACCCATGCTAGGCAGGGGAAGTAGAATAATGTTCTAGAAATAGACGTGTGTGTGTGTGTGTGTGTGTGTGTGTGTGTGTGTGATATAACGAACTTTGCCACCTTGGGTGAGTTAATCTCCCAGAGCCTCCATTTTCTCAACTGTAGAAAAGAAAACACTAATAATACTCAGGATAAAGTTACAGAACGTGAGGGAAGGCCCGGTGCGGAGAGCAGTGTGTGCTGAGTGGACTGGAGGGTCTTAAGCATAGGCCCAGCCTGTGTGGCTTTGGCCTAGTCCGTCTGAAACATTCGGTGATATGTGTGGGTCTTGGAATTAGAACAGCCTTGGCAGCTGTGGAGCACACGCGCTGGGCTGGCTCCACAGCTGGGCACTCAGTGTTTCTCTGTCCCAGCTTCCTCCTTTCTAAACAGGAGTGAGCGTAACACTGTATCTTCATCAGGGCTGCCACGAGGATTAGATTGCACAGGCCAAGGCTTAGTAAAGAACTCGGGTGGGGGCAGGTGCTGGGGAGAGGCTCAAGAGGAAAGTGCTTCCAGCTCAAGCCTGGAGATCATCTGAGTTTGGATCTCTAAAAAGAAACAAACAAACAAAACCAGGGCACGGCAAAGGCAAGTGCTCTTTTATAACGGCAGTGATGGGGGTGCTTGGGCAGGTGGATCCTGGGCAAACACCCGTCTCAAAAAATAAGGTGGGAATGAAAGCAGAAGACACCTGACACTAACCTCTGGCTGCCTTATGCATGGGCTAGTATGCTCACACACACACACACACACACACACACACACACACACACACACCATGTGCACACCTGGCAGATGGTAAGTGTTCTCTGTAGGTGTCAGCTGCTGTTGAATGTTTTGGGAAATTGAAACAAACGGGGTCATCAGGTCTACGAAGTAAAGGGCAGGGCTCTGATGATGCGAGCGAGCTCCTAACCAAGCGGTTTTCACAATGCTACTCAACGAAGCATTTATCCAGTGTACTGTGTGCATGCAAAGCATTATATTAAGTCCTGAAGGCATTGCTCAATAAAATGTGCAGGCTGGGGCAAGGGGGAGGGGGAGGGAAATGCACATAAAGACTAGCTGAAATACAAATTTGGCACGTAGTCAGGGATCTAAACAAGTATCCAAATATCTGACTTAAGGCATCTGCCCTGTGTGGGAGAGTCATATTTTCCCAGGGGAGGCAAACCCAGAGGGAGTGGCATCAAAGTCGCCCTTGCAGGGACTAGGCTGAGAGACACTCGGAAGTTAGAGTCCCTAGGATCAGGCTAAACAAGTGGCAGGGGTCCTCGGCAGGCAGCCGCTTCCTGGCCAGCAGCACCCTGGGAACTGCCTCTCTCTAACGATGCGTCACAGAGGGAATTTGTCCACCCTGTGACCAAAGAGTGTTCTGGCTACAAGTAAGTGACCCCAGGGCTTAACTTTTTGTCTTCGCTGGCATGGTGCTTGGTCATTTTCGGAACGCGTTGGGTAAGGTGGCCTGAGAGAGATGGAGTCATTCCAAGGAAGAAATTGGGACCAGAGCTCTGGGCCAAGGCCTCTGAAGTACGAGATACAAGGGACAGATGTTCCAGGCTGTGTCCTTTGTGAACCAGAAACTTCAGTAACCATTGCACGCTCTCTGAAGCAGCTGGATTTGCTGGCATGAGATGTAAGGTCTTAGCTAACGGCTGTCACCAGGGGTTCCAGTCTACTGGGGCCATTCTCTGGGAAGTGACACATCCTCTTGTTTCCCCAGTTCCAAGGGGAGCCCACTCCATCCCCTTCCCATTGGCATCTGAAGGCTCAAGCTTAGCTTCTGCGCAGGTTATTGCAAGGCCAGTGGGCTGCAGCTACCTTGCTCCGGAGCAGTATGTGTGCCCAGAGGTGGTACGTGCTGAGTCTCCATCGCTCAGCCCTGGTCTAGGTTGAGCTGAATTGTCCTCAGATGGTGTTCACACCCCACCTGGACAGAACTTACTGATAAGAGGGAGATCCAGGAATCTAGAAGCCCAAAAACGTATCCTCACGAGGTCAAACCCTACTTGGTACATGAAGGCCTCAATGACAAGAGGCTACAACTGAGATGCATATTCCACTGTCCCTCCTTAAAAAGGGGAAGTAGTGAGTAGTGGGTCTCCCCAATAGTGCAGATGAGGTAGGTAGAGTGGGAGAAGAGCATCCTGGGGCATTAGGACTTCTGTCTCCAAAGGCGTCTTACCCAGTCAGCTAATCCAACACACTCCTCCATCAACTAGCAACCTTCTGCATTTCTTAGACACTGGTCCATTTCATGGTCATGTGGAAAGAACATAGACTAAGGCTTCGGGGTTCTAACTCTATCACTGAGCAAAATCACTGATCCTCTTTTGAAAGGTTTTTCTACCAAAGAGAAGAGAGAGAGAAAGAGAGAGAGAGAGAGACAGAGAAAGAGAGGCACATCAAAAACAAACAAACAAACAAAAAAACCAAAATCAATATGATAGCTCAACAATGTGGATATAGCCTCATTCCCACATAGAAATGTTCTTAGTAGATGTACTTCTGGTTCTGGACACCTATCTGATAAAACAAAGATTTCTTGTCTTGGCAAAAGTCTTAATGATTAAGGATACTAGGGGCAGCTTGGCTTTTGACCACAAGATTAGAGGATTGTGACAAAAAAAGGGGAACAAAGTGATTCAAATTAACTTACGGGGGCCAATGGGATGGCTCAGGGGGTAAAGGGGCTTGCTGCCAAGCCTGATGACTTGAGTTTGATCCCCAGAACCCACATGGTAAAAAGAGAGAACAAAACCTTCTAGCTATCCTTTGACCTTCCCAGGTGCACCCACCCATCCACCCACCTAAATAAATAAATGTAAAAAAAATTCAAAATTACTACGTGGGAGAGATGGAAGAGTTTGGAGTACGTGGAGTTTGGACATGCAAGTTTACGTTTCAAATCATTTGTTTGTTTGGTAAAATCATTCAACCACCCAACATAGCTGGTTGCTATTCAGTCGAATAGGTGTGTTAAGTGCAGAAGGGTAGAGTGCAGTGTTTTTTAAGAACTTCTTACAGTCCAACAAGTGCCACCAAAGATGCATGGGTGAGGGTTCAGTCCCTGAAAGTGACCAAGGTGAAGTGGATTGAGCCTCCTTCTCCTCCCCTAACCCGGTCCTCTGACACAGTGTGACCTTTTTTGTGACCTGGCTAGATTTCAGGCGACCAGGATAGAAGCTCTGATGGCCTCTGCCTCTCCTTAGCTGCCTAATTTCAGGAAAAGCTGATTCTTCCCTGTGTGTGTTACCTCTGCTTTGCACGATGGGGCTGGGCAGGAGTCTCATGTGAGTTGTTTTTGTTTTTGTTTTGTTTTTTAGATTTTTACTCTTGTAGACTAGACTTAACATCCATGTTGTTGGGATTTCATATTGAGTTTGTTTTTTTGATATGCCAGTCTCTCTCTCTCTCTCTCTCTCTCTCTCTCTCTCTCTCTCTCTCTCTCTGTGTGTGTGTGTGTGTGTGTATGTGTGTGTGTGTGTGTGTCTGTCTCTGTGTGTGTCTCTCTCTCTGTCTCTCTCATTGTCTCTCTTGTCTCTCTCTTTGTCTCTCTCTGTCTCTCTGTCTTTCTCTTTGTCTCTATCTCTGTCTCTTTGTCTCTGTCTCTGACTGTCTGTCCGTCTCTGTCTCTCTGTGTGTATGTATGTATGTGTGTGTGTGTGTGTGTGTGTGTGTGTACAAGTGTGCATATAGACAGAGGGATACAGAGAAGACTATGACATGCCTGGGTCCCACACTCACTGTCCCACCCACCTGGGGGAAGAGAGCTAGGTTGCAGCCCAGGAACCCTAACAGATGCAGCTCCAATTTAGCAACAAGAAAAAGTCCTCTCCAAGGCAACCCAGGCGAGCATACCGCCCACTGGGCAGGACTAAAAATAATCCTGCATGCTTTCAGCGTCACACCTGAAGTAAAAATACATCCAACCAGGGGCTTCTGGCTCTTCTCCTCACCCTGCTCCGTTCTCTCCATCTGGTGCTGTTGAAGTGGGGAGAAGGAGAGGCTGAACACGCACCTTTTTTCACACCCCACCCCAAGACCTTCCACCCCTCCCACCCACAGACTGCAGCAGAAGCAGGTCCTTTTACAGCAACCATGTCCACAAGCTGTTGGGTGGCTAAATCTGACTCTAGCTTGCCCGGTAACGACAGACTCTAAGCCAGAAAAAACTTTAGGTCCTTGCCTCAGAAACCTCATCGCCGTAGTTACATGGCTTGCCTCATTTGAGCCTTCCCATTCATCAGTGGTCGGAGCTTTATTGATCCCCTGCTAGTACTACTCGCTGTTTCTACATTCATTGGGAATTTAGAAAGTTATCAGGTCACAGACAGCAGTTGTTCAGTGAGGGGTAAGGGAGATGGTTCTGTGTACAACAGCTGTGATTAGTAGGAAGAAATCAATGTCATAGGGAAATAGTTGACAGATTATTATTATTATTATTATTGTTATTGTTAAAATAAAGGAGCTTTGGCTGGGCCTGGTGGCTCATGGCTTTAAGCCCAGAATGCAGGAGACTAAGACAGGAAATATTTCTGGAGTTTGAGGCTAGCATGAGCTACATTACATCATAAGTTCAAAGTCAGCCTGGGACTCATAACAAAACCCTGTCCCAATAACTCAGAGGTGACATAGAGAGCAGTAGACATCATGGTCAAGGAGCTGTTGAGACTGCAATCAGAGGGACAACAGAAAATACTGCATCACTGACACGTGACTGGCTTATAGTTTTCCCTCAAAAAACTAGAAAGGAGCCCCTACATTTTAAAAGCATCACGCTGGGCTGGAGAGACAGCTCAGTGGGGTCAAGTGCCCAATGCCCAAGCATGGGAGCCCGAGTTCAGCTGCTCACTATCATGTGAAAGTTGGTGTGTCCGTGCGTGACTGTGACGCCAGCACTGGGTGAGGGCAGAGTGACTGGCCGGTCTCTGGGCTTGCTGGTCAACCACCCTCACTGAAACAGTGAGCAAGCTCAGCGAAAGACTGTATGTCAAAGACCGAAGTGGAGATGGACAGCGGAAGTGGATCTTGATCTGTGCCCTCCATGTGTGCATTCAAAAGAGGGAGGGAGGGAGGGAGGGAGGAAAAGAAGGAGGGAGGGAGGCAGGGAAGAAGGGAGGGAGGAAGAAAGGAAGGAAGTTGGTTTTGCATTCTGAAAATAACAAGGCATCTCTCTCCCCTCTCTTTCTGAGCCTCTATTGAAATTAGTACATGGGCTCGTTTTCCAGCCAAGTGAGTCAGCAGACAGAGAACATAAATGTATAGATGTGGATGGTATCATTGTTGCTCTGCATAAAGGAGTCCCCATACCTCCGGGGGAAGGGGGTATATAAATGAGTATTAATTGATAGCTTACTGGGTGCCAAAGACTTTCTTCAGTTGAGTAGAAACTGAGGCTCAGGACATTCTATAACTTGCCCAAACATCATGCCACTGTCTCCAAAGTCTATATTTGTTCCAAATCCCCCTGCTTCCTACTGTAAATTGAATGAAGCCAGGAGAGAAACCCAAGCATTTCCCATGATGACTATGAAGGAGCTAGACAGTCGATAGAGAAACTCATTGAGTGTCTTCACAGGAGAGATAGTGGGTGGGGTTGGGGTCTGCCAATCATTAGAAGGGCTTAGAGGAGTGCAGGAACAGGAAGCTCAGGTGTAAGAAGTCACAGGAGCCCAGGGCAGAGCCAAAACCTGGAGCAGTGCCTTCTGGGATATCGCATCTGTGATCCCAATGTTCTCTGGCCTGGGATACTAGCAATGAAGCATCACAATGTCAGTCCCTGGGTAGAGTTTCCCGGACAGCACACCATGTGCGTGCCTTTGGCAACCATGCGTGTCAATAAGGGTAAGCAGTAACTTCAGTGCCAGCCACGCCCTTACTGTCCCACCCCAGTGAGCGCTCTGGCCAACAGTAGCATCTTCTGGAGCAGGTTGACCCTGTCTGTGACTTTGGTCAGGTTACATTGTTTCCACCCAGAAGTCTCTATCACATATCATCCGCTCCACCCTCTGGTCATCATCCTGTCCCATCCGGGAAGGGTTCTCCCTACCCTGTCCCCTTAGAAGGGAACCCAGGGGTTTGTTTGGGTGGAGGGGGCGCTGAGTCTGGGATCCCTCTGCCCACACCTCAGCAAGATGCGTCTGGCTGGGTGAGGGTGCTGGGGGAGTCCGGAGGCTCAGTGGACGTCCATGGGGGATGGGTGAGAGAAGGTGGACAGCCCAGTCATGTGGCCACATATTTGGCTGGACTCATCATTGAGGTCTGTAGCCTGGTCAAGGTCACAAGGAACGAAATAGCTGAGACACTCAGAAGGGACAGAGGCTTGACTGTGAATCACAGGATCTATCCCACAGAGCACTGACCGTAATATCCTAAGGCCTGGGACCCTCCCTCAGCCCCTCCCAGTCTGCAGTGTCCTGTTCCTGACTGTGTGACTATTCTGACGCTGTTGCTCTACAGTTTTGTATCCCAGCCTCTCCGAAGTTGTTTGCATTCTTTCCCATCCTGTTTCCCCTCTCCCACTAAGTAGGGAAAAAAAAGATTTTAATTAAAAACAAAAGAAACAGCACAGCCAAGTTGTCTACGGAGGAAGAAAGGGAACCGGGAAGGGACCCAACTGTCTTTTCCTGAGTCCTTTCCATAAAGAGACATGTGCTGAGGGGAGCATCAAGTCAGACTGAAGCAAGCAGACTGCCAGGAACGCTGTGGTCTCTGCTCCAGTCTTTGCAAACTTTAAGGAAACTGATCAGTCCAATCTTTGCTAAGAAACCTGTCTTGAAGTGGGGGAAGGAAAGAGTTTAGTGGACTCTCGCTGGCTCTGAGATGCTTCAGTGAGGCAGGGGAAGCAACAACCTCTGGCCCTGACAAAAGCCTCTTGATCTTGGCGGAGGGGTTTTCTGGAACCTAGGGTTTTAGACTTTTGGTTGCTGGGAGAGTGGTGGGACAATTTGAAAAGGGTTTCAGTCAGTATCCTGTCCATCCTCTTCCCCTGGGGGGAGCAGTCCCACCCAGTTAGCCACACACTGGGCACTCTTGACCAGCATGTTTGGGTAGAAAACACAAAGGCAGACATGTCAGAAGTAATTAAAGCAAACGATGACTTAAACCCCTGTAGAAATCAACACATCCGGTTTAATCACCTTCTTAAGCTAGCACGAGGCTTCAATTCTATGGAGAGGGCTTCTTTATTTCTTTGGATCGTTAACAGGAACTGCACACCCTGAGCTTGGTTTTAGTTCGGATGCTCCTGGGGAGAGGTGATGGGGGTGGGATGAGGGAGGGGTGCTCCGAAAAGAGAAAAGGAACAATAAAACGTTATTTGAAACCATCCCTTCTCCCCTTCTCCCCCTCTTCAGGAGACTAGCCTTGTCTCTCCCTCCCTCCTGCCTCTGTCCGAGCTCCCAGCACCCAGGCAGAGGCACAGTGCTGAATGTGCTAAATTAGGCCATTAGAGAAATTCATTTCTCTTTATTAGTCTGTGTCAAATCCTTTTTATTAGTGGCTGGAAACGACCTCTCTTCTGCAGTAAAATGTCATGCCAGTTCAGTCCTTTTATTTGTTCTGCACTGACGAGGCTCAAACTCTCACTGAATTAGTGCAGCAGCAAGATTTATTTCCTCCAAATTTTGAACGGCTTAAGAGAGATTGGGGTGGTGGGGAGGGGGAGGTACGGTCAGGAGGGAGGTGGCCTGTGGAGACCAGAGTTGGGATGGGATGGGGAGGAGGAAGGCAAGCTTCTGTGGAGGTCAAATGTCCTCTGCTCTCTGGAAATAAAGTCTAATGACCGTCTCTCATATTCCGTTTGTCTCCTGGCCCTGGGGACTGAGTTACTATAGTTCTGCTTCAAGCTTCTGAAGGGTGTTGATCCTCAGACAGGTGAACCTGGAAGGCAGGGAGAAGGGCTCCTTAAAATGCTTGATTTCGAGCTGGGCATGTAGTTCACTAGTGAAGCACTCGTCTGCTTGTACATGGGAACCCATGTTGGGTCACCACCGGCACTAAAGAGCAAATATCTAGCTGGACAAAATGACATGCTGAAAACAAAGTTCATGTCCAGTTTGAGGCCACTTGATTTAACGCTACCCTGTGTGTGTGTGTGTGTGTGTGTGTGTGTGTGTGTGTGTGCACTCATGTGCGTGTGTGAAGTTCTTTCCCCTATTCCATCCCCGAAGTCATTTCCATTCCATGTTGCTTCAGTATCAGCCTCCAGGGACCCGTCCATCTTCAAGCCTGAAGCAGCAGCCCCTGGAGAGTACCCCTCAATGGGGCCCGACGGGAGCCATGGCATCTTTTCCACTGGCACAGGGATCAGGAAGGGTGGCTTAGAAAATAGAGGTCAGACATCAGGCAGGTGGATGCAGAAGGGATGGTGGCCCGAGGCCATGGCCGCAGCCCTGGAACCCATCACGCTCAATGGCTCCTTGAACCTCTCTCAGAGGTTCATCGTAGTCCTTAGCTGTCCCCCTGTAAGCTCATGAGAGACTAGCTCACTGAGCAATCTGCAGGATAATGCATGGGACCCACACATAGCCCCACTGGCTTACACGGTTCCTGTGCTAGTGGGATGAGGCAGTCCCAGGAGCCTGAGGAGGGGGCCTAAGAGAAGGGAGGTGTTGACAGTGCAGCTCAGCTGCCCAACGTTCAGCCCACGAGGGAAGCAGGAGACTAGCACAATCCCATGGAATCTACCCTGGACCTTAGCCAGCACAAAAAGCATAGAAAACACCCCCAACTGTGGGACGGCATTTGCTGCCAAGCCTGGCACCCTGAGTTCAGCTCCCAGGGTTCCACACGGTGGTAGATGGAGGGAGCTAGGTCCTGGAAGTTGTCCTCTGACCTCCAATAGATAGATGAGTAAATAAATGTATAAAGAGTGCACACCCCATAGATAAATAAGTAAATAATGCACACTGCAATAGATAAATAAATAAATGTAATGAAAGATGGAAGGAAAATACTCCCAAATGAAACAAAAGAGTCCCAGATATGGCCCCCCCACGTCCATTCTAAGGAGACCTGATGCCTCCAAGTGGAAGGTCTGTGATACAGATGCATACGATGGCTCTGCAGAAGAGGGTATGTAGTTCCCTATGTGTTTGACACCGCCACCTTGTGCCCCACCGCCACCCCTGCAGACCTTGCTCTATGCCTCTGCCCTGGGCCCACTGAGTCCATCATAGCCTGACTCCTGCTGCTCTTTGGCCACAGCCTTTCCACTCCTCCCCTGGCCCTCCTCTCACACTATCACCACCTCAGAGTGCTCCTGCCGGGAACACCCCTCCTCAGCTTTTTGCATGGCTGCCCCCTCATCATTCCAAGCTTAACTGAAATGTCACCTCCTCAGAGAGGCCCTCCCTGACCATTCTAAGAAAAAGATGCCCGCTCCTCCCTGCAGAGGCAAGTGTAGGAGCCCAGGAAACCTCTCCCCCCTCTCCATGCTTGTAGCTGGAGCACTGAATCCCAAGAGGCCCCGCCCACCCACCCCACCTGTGCACACAGAAAACACAACTCTGCACTACATACAGGTAAGGCATACACTAGACTCGTGGCATACAAAACCCAGCCCCCAGTTGCATGTACACAGTCCCACGTGCATACGTATTGCATGGACATAGCATCACATCCACACACAGTGAAACAAACATGCTGGCATAGGATAAACACTTGCTCTGTGGAGAGCCTGCACTCAACTCCAGCCGCCACCCCCCACATCCCCACCTCTCTATTTGGTTAGCATCTGCCCCCCCCCCAACCCTTCTAGCCAGCTAAGAATGTGCAGTGACCGAATGGCTGCTATGGGCTGGGGCATAGGCTGCACCCCCACCACCTGGCACGGTGCTTCGGATTATTAGTTCCTGGTAATTTAGTGCCCTTGTACAGAGTCGATTTGTGCCTTTCATTCCTAATTGATCTAGTGGCTGTTTAAATGGCAGCAGGCATCTGTTGAGAGTAGGAAGGTTCATAAGGCGCAATAATTCATAACGCCGTCTGGAATTTGCCTTTCATGGCCCTCAGCTAAACCACTGCAGGGCTCTGCTTAAATTACAGCCACTGAGGCTTTCTTTGGTATTCCACTCAGGGCCAGGAGAATCTTGCATTAAACTGGGATCAGGTTAGATTAGACCGTAATATGCTGCAGTATTGGAGGCTGCAAATGAAGACTTATACTGGAGTTTAACCCCTTCACCCGATGTTCTCTTTGTCTTCCGCTGGGTAGATAAATTCGCCCATTATTTTCCCCTGTCAGCTCCTTCCTGGGTACAACAGAGCCTTCTGGCAATTCTGGGATGCACAAGAACAAACCTTAAATATTGGCCCTCTCGCTTGCATACTCTAAGCCCAGTACATAGCCCTGGGGCCCAGGAGTTTATGCATCAGCTCTCTAAACAAGGATCAGCCCATCCTGCACTTGAGTGGAAAGGCCTAGGATCTACACCTTCTCTGTATGCTTCTGCCCAGAATTTTTAGGATTCAGGGTAGGACAGACATCAGGGCTTCCCCCAGCCTACTGAAGGATGTTGAACATACTATGCTGGCTAGATGTTTAGTTCTGCTCTTGGTGCATCCACTGGGGAGGGAGCTATGTCTATTCTCCTTTTCAGGACTAACTATGTTCTTCAGCATGGTGGTCATTAGCCACATGTGACCATTTAAATTTGAATTAATTAAAATTCAATAAAATTAAAGATTCAACACCTTTCGTTGCACTGGCTATATTTCAAGCGTTCATTGTCCTCATGTGTCTAGTGGTTCCTGTGTTGGATGGTGCAAACCACGGGAATGTTTGCATCACTGCAGAAAGTTCTGTTGGACAATGCTAGCCAGAGCATTCCTGTGACGGAATACCAACAGCTAGGTCCGGCACATGTTCCTCCTCCTCTCCCAGAAGACGATGCTGCATGGAAAATAAACAAGCAGATGTGGTGTTCTCAGGAGCTAGAGGAGATGGACCAGGAAATGCAGATGCTCTCTTGGAAGAATGGGAGAGAATTGGGCTTCTCTCCATTCCAGAGTCAATCACCTAGGCACACACGGGAGTCTGTGCTTCAAAAATAAGTGTGATGTTTGTTCATGTATGCAAACATACAGCATCCATGTTCACATACATCTGCCAGACTCTGGATATTTAGGAGTGGATAGATAGGTTTGTTTGATTCCTGATTAAAGTCTAGGTTGGTAGGCAGATAATAAAACAAAAACTCAAAGATTTGGGAGGCAAGTATGAGACAGTGTGTGGCCAGGGAAACTTCCAGGAAGTGGAGATCACTACACTAAGACCAGCAAATCTATTTGGTTAAACATTTCTGCTCATATAGACACATACATACAATTTATTCATTGATTCAATGGCAAGATTCTTACGACAGTCACTTACACAGAGACTATCCTGGAGAAAAAAACATATAATGATGCAAATAGCAATTTAATTACAGCTGTGCTAAGGATTTGGTGATGGAAGTGCAGGGAGATGTTACACATGCAAACGGAATATCTGAGGAAAATTGAGTCTGCCACAGACATGGGCACATGTGGATGAGTTTGAGGGCTCGTATATTTCACCCTGTGTACCCTTTGCTTATACACATCTGTTGCCCTCTGATGCCTTCAGATTGTGTGTGTGTGTGTGTGTGTTTCGATAATGGGCATATCCAAGACGAAGTGCTGACCTTGATGGCCCTAAAGGTCTTAGCTTGCATGTCACCTAGCGCTAACATTCACACTCAAGAATTCTCTAGAGAGGTCCCACAATTCCTTCCTGGACTCGTGCTGAATTTGAAATGAGCATGTATCTCTTTGAAGAGTTATAACCTCTCCATTGTCATTTATCTGACCACAGGGGGAAGGTGGGCACCCTTGGAGGCCCCAGGAGTGGGTCTTTCATTCAAGAGATCAAAATACTGCCACTTTGGCAGACCCTGGGGAGTGGGGACATTCTCATGGCGTTGGACATTCTCATGGGAAAAGCACTGATGGGATTTCTGGAAGAGGGAGCCTGGTGGCATCTCAGCCCCACCAGCAGCCTGGTCTCTGTGCGCATGTGTGAGCTCTCGATGTCCCCGCAGGCACCCTCTTTTCCCGCTCCTGACGCTGCTGTTTGAGAAATGTGAACAGGCCACCCAGGGCTCTGAGTGCATCACCTCCGCCAGCTTTGATGTGGACATCGAGAACTTTGTCCACCAGCAGGAGCAGGAACACAAACCCTTCTTCAGCGATGACCCAGAACTGGACAATCTGGTAAAGACCCTCTACCCTCCATCCTGCCCAACTTGAGCCTTCCCGCCCTGTGATCCCATCCCAAATATTCTAAAAGTGTTCCTTTTGTTAATTGATTCAACAAGACGCTGTGAGTGCCCACCATGGTTCTGGCACTATGTGTACTGTTTTGCGGTTGAAAACAAGTCCAAGTTTTTTTTAACTGAGATTCTAGCTGCTGGCTTTGCTACCCATGTTTTCTCCATCTCTACCTCTGGAGACACCAGTGTCTGAGCACCTGTTACCTCACAGTCAAGTAAATGGAGAAGGGAGGGGCTGGCAGCCAGGATGCCAAAGGTATCTATTCCAAGTCTGCACAGAGAACGGGTGGCTATGTGCTGTTGAGGTTGGCAGAAGAGGCAGATGTGTGAGGGTAAGAGGCGTGATCTAGCATGTCAATATGGAGAAAGACCTGGTCCTGCTAGGAGAGTTAACAAAGGTTCTTCCATCTTATTGGGCACAGTAGATCATACCTCCAAATAGTTTGCTGCTCAGATAAGCACTACATCCTGTAAAATACCAGTTCCTGGGCTACACTATGGAACTATGATTTTGTAGATTCAAAGGGAGCCTGTGAATCTGCATTCTCTATTTCCAAGGCAATGGCCATCATTAGCGTTGGTGGCTGCCATGTTGGAAGGGCTTCTGAGGTCCTCATCTGGCCTATGAATTCTATTGAAGAGCGGCATTGGCAAGGCCACTGTGCTTGCCTGTCACGCTGAGTCGTCTCCTGGAATTATTACCTGATTTTTTTTCCTATGTGTGAACTGCTCAGATTATCACAGCAGATTTGGAAATACTACAAATCTGCTCCTCAACATAGACACATTGATGGTAGGGCTGGCTTCTTCTGCCCAGAATTTAGCTCCCTCCAAAAGAAAAGAGTTAGGGAAGTGAAAGTGACTACAAAAGAATGTACAACTACATGTTCACACACACACACACATATGTGCACACGTGTGTACACACACATATTCAGTACCTCTACAGAGCAGATGAATGACTCTGGTATTATTCTGGGCTGAAAGTTACTCACACTGTTGCTGTACTTGGTGTCCAGTGCAATAATTTGTGAAGTCTAAGATAGCAACCGGGAGAACCCACGCTGGCCTGGAGGTTTGTGGTGGTGTGATGATTTAAAAGTGGGAGCAGGGCTCGGACATTGCTGCCAGAACTATTAACGGAAGCGCTGAAGGCTCCCAAGCCCATACCTTTGCACATCTCTGGCTCTCCCTCTTCTGTGTCAGGCACAGAACCCTGGCCACAGTCTCTAAGATTCCACTGTGCTGCTCCTCCAGCCGTTGGAGGGCCAGGCTAATGCAGCCCTGCCCTGCTCTTCAGCTGGTTGGAATTAGAAAACTCCGCAATTTGGAAAGGAAAGCCTCCAATTTAACCTCAGGCAGCTATGGAGCAAGGAGACAGCCCTTTCCAAAAGTTGGGATATGCTTGGGAGAGGGTAACTGCACGTGCACACACATATAATGAGCTTTGCATCACTATTCTCTGTATGACCTTGATGACCCGACCCCTTGATGTTCAGTTTCCTCATCTATACAGCTAACTATACTTATATCTCATGTGACTGTGATAAATTAATGGGATGGCTCGTAGACTTGGCCCTTAAAAATGCTTTGCATCTGAAAATTCATCTCAAGGTAGTATAGTGTTCTAGATCCGCAGCCTTAGCTCCTGGTTGTCAAAGACACAATATGGTCAGGAACCTGAAACTTTTAGGGTAGGATAGGGGAATCCAGCAGTCCCCTTTGCCACCGGTTCCTAGCCCTGTGTCAAAAGGAGGAGGCGCAGAGGCCAAGCACAGGAGCCATCATTAGGACAAGAATCATGTCTCCAGCACAGCCGAGATGCGCATAATTAGAAATTAGAAAAAGGTCAGATCCCGTTATTACCAGCTCAATCAGCTGCCGAGTGCCACAGCCAGTTAATTTGGCATCTGTATTTTTTACAACCCCGCACACGTAGCCCAACGGACTGTAACTCTTTCTCCGGACAGATATACTGCGCAGCCAAGCAGGGACATAAAATGAGGGACCCCAAGCAAATGAGCTGAGATAATTGAGAGATTTATTTTTTATATATGTGTGTGTGAGGGCGGCTTTCCTTTGCCCTTGAATATTGACTTTCATAGATGGGATTGTCAGGAGGGCACTTGGGTCCCCCAAATCTTTGCCCCTCCGAAGGTCCTCTCGGAACACCCTCCTCCAGCCTCTCTCTGACCCTCCCCTGCTTTCTCCCACCTCTTGGGAAGCCCCTAACTGTTCTTCCTTTCCCTCCTCGTAGCTCTTTGCCTGTCACACCCTCCCTCGCTCCTCACAATCTCCCTGAGCCGCTTTTCCAGACAAGTCTCCATGGAAACAGCTGAGTCAGCTCTCCTAGTACCGCCCCAAATTTCTGAGGATCTAAGTTGGAGATTTCTGAGGGAGGGAATCCTGGACGCTTGCTGCTCCACAGCGCCTCTACTGGGAGGAAAACGCAATTACAAAAAGGTTGGGGTTAGAAACACAACCTCAGAAAGGAGTCCACTCCCATCTCCTTTTACACACAGCAACCTGTGAGTCCACACAAGAGAGCCCTGGTCTTTGACTCCTGGTTTTGTGCCTCTCCCACTGGCACTCCGCATCTCCCTGATGACAATAAAACCTTCACTTGCACATAAGAGAATGACACCAGTATGTCTCCTTGGAGCTCCCACTGGGACCTTCCCCATGTCCATTTCTATGCCACGGAGGGGGTGGTGGGGCGGGCAGTTTTCTACTCTCAGGAGGTTAATCAGGAATCCCTGGTGAGCCCTCTGGGATCTACTACAATTCCTACGCCATGTTTCTTTCTTACCCGGTCTCCAGATCCAACACCCTCCCTGGGCCCAGCAGCCTCTGACTGGCACTTGGTAAAGTTTGTAAAATTTGCAAGTTCCCCAAACCCCTTTGAAAGGTAAAAGCTTTTTGTTTTATAAAATCTGATTTACGGGCCCCCGGTGCAAGGCCAAGGTTTTATATATTATGCAAGATTTCAAACTAAGGTTGTAAAACGTACGGTTTCAGTTTCATGCATGGAATTTTTTTATGTGTAAATTTTTTAACATTTATGGGGCACGTTTTAATGAGACTCTGGTGTGGCTCCAGGGACAGATTATAGCTGCCTAACCGCAAAGCCAGTTCCAAAATGGGGCCTCCCAGGCCCTTGGGCCTACTCTGAAGAGGCAGGCCTGGAGGCCAGAGGCTAGGAGTGAGGAGTCACATGAAGAGCCAGCCCAGAGCTGGGAGGCCCACAGAGACCTCAGCCAGCCCTGATCTGAGAGTTACTCACCTTACCCCTCCAGTCCCGGCTCTTGTCTAGAAGGGAACTGCAAACCTCACAGACACCAGAAACAGCAAAAGAAATAAGAATATCAATGATGATGATAATTAACATTTATAGACCACTTAGAGGTACCAGGTGCTATCCTAAATTATTTGCATCTATTATCTTATTTAAAACTCACAAAGCTTAATATTAATATTAACAATATAATCCCCATTTTGCTGGAGGCACTTCAATCCTCAGACCGGTCCATCCCTTCCAATCTCTCTCCTCACACATACTCGTGTGTGTGTGTGTGTGTGTGTGTGTGTGTGTGTGTGTGTGTGAGGTTTTATCTCTGGTGGCCTGAAGCTTACCTATTCCACTATGTTGATTATCCAAAACGTCCCTGGGAACCCCTGTCTCCAGCCCTCTGGCACTGGGATTCGAAGTGCAGGCCACCACGTCCATCATTTTTATGTGAGTGCTGAGTATCGAACTCAAGTCCTAATGCTCATCTAGGAAGCACTTTACCAGCTGAGGCCTCTCTCCAGCCCTGTAGTCCTCATTTCAGGAAGCGAGATAACACACAGAACCATGCAACTATGGGCAAAACAGAAAAGAGAACTGAGCCGTGAAACGCAGCTCCAACTCTAAACTATCACACGCTACACACACACACACACACACACACACACACACACACTGTCTTCTGACACATTTCTAGGGGAGGAGTCAGGTTTTTGCATTAGTCCTTTTCTAACATCTCAGCACAACTGAGAGTCCCTCTGTATTTACTTTGTGGTGTTGGAGCTCAATGTAGAACCTTACATGTGCTAGGCAAGCACTTACCAATGAGCTCCAACCATCCCAAGACCAGCGAGTCACTGTTATCTCATTTTACAGCAAAGGAAGTGAAGGTGCAGAGATTGAGAATTGTTCAAAGTGGGGAGACAGAGACCTCTCAGACTCCAAAGCAGGCTCCTTGAGTTCCCCACTGGGCTCCTCAGATTCGTATTCAAGCCCAGCAGGGAGCTCTTATCCCCATTTAGGAGAGAGAGAGGAATCCAGGACCAAGTATCCTGTAGTCAGGAAGATATACAGTAGGGTTTGAAGAAAGTATGTCTAACTGGAGAAGCTCAGCCTGTGACCTCCAGTCCCTCACTGCTTCTCCAAAGTTTGATGCCATCCAAGTGGAAGTGCTTTAACACTTGTGCTTTAACTTACCATGCGTGGTAGCTTCCATAAAATATCCATTTGTCTGGCAGTCCTCTGGCCCCTGACATTCACCTTTCTTCCACGTTCCCCTTTTAATTCCAGTGACCCCCGCACTCCCAACTGGCCAAGCCAAGCTGGAGCAGGCTCAGAAAATTCATAGGGGTTTAGCTTTGACCCCTACTCCTTTGACTCCTACTCCACACAGGAAATGTCAACCCACACACTTTAGAAATGTGTATGTATCCAAACTTCTTCCCTACAAGAGCACTTACTTACCTTCCCAATCTGCAGAAAGAAAAAGTAGAAGGAGCTTGGCCCCGAGGCAAGGAATGGAGCAGGCTATCTGATCTCCCAGCTTCCGTTCCCTTATCTTTAGCAGAGTGATGGATAATCTTGCCTGTGTCCCTGAGGTGAAGAGACTCAAATAAGATAATGGAGAGAGAAGCCTTTTGCAAACTGTAAACTGCTGTGTATACAGATGTGTTGAGACAAGGAGTCACTATCATCAAATGAAGAGGCCAAGACCTATGAGAGGGGCAGCCATTTAGAAAAGAACTTGAAGCTGCGTGTGGCCCTTGTGGGACATCAGGACAAGAATGACATTTATTAAACACCTGGGTTACATACCAGAAACATTTACAAAAAGATCTTACTCAACATTCATAACAGTTTTAAGCCATAGGTGTTATTATCATCGTAAATTGCTCAGATAAGGCTTAAGCTACTTCTTCAAAATGCCCAGGTAACAAATAATAAATTCAGGGCATCACAACATGCTGCTTTTTAGGAAATAAGTGGTCCCTGCCTTGGGTACTTTCCTGGAACTGTGAGATTATATGATACTGAGATGTGAAGTTGCATTTTGATTTGCTGTTTTGAAAGGGCCATCTTCAAAGAAGGCAGACTCTTTATTTTGAAACAGAATGGGGAGAAAGATGCTGACACACTAAAACCTGGGGAAATGGGAATTAAGGGCACACTCATTACACGTGGTGGTGCTGTACAATTAGTGGCATTCTGACTGGAGAGATGGCTCAGCAGTTAGGAGCATTTACTGCTCTTCTAGAGGACTTGAGTTTGGTTCCCAGCACCCAAACTGGGCAGCTTACAGCCACCTGTAATTCCAGTTCCAGGGGATCCAGCGCCCTCTTTTGGTCTCTGTGGGCATCTGCACTCATATGTTCAAACCCTTGCAATAATACACACACATATACACATAATCAGTAATAAACTAAAATCTTTTTAAAACACAAATTAAGGGTCATTGTTAATATGCTAAAGGACTTAGAATAAGTTTCTATGATGCAGATCATTTGGAAAAAAATCATTTAATAAATCAGCAATTTATTCTCTCAGAGACAAAACAACAAAATTAAACACAAAGGATGAAGGATGCTTCACTTACTGCAAATGTAGAGGGAACCCCAGAAATCATTCTTTCAGTTGCAAAATAGGGTAGCCATAGGAAAACTAGCGGAGTATGAGAAATTATTCAAAGAAGGTTCTTTTGTTTTGTTTTTAAAATATGTATTTGGGCCCTTGGGAAGTAGAGGCAGAAGGATCAGAAGTTCAAAATCATCCTAGGCCACACAGGAAGTTCCGGGCCACTTGAGTTACATGAGACCCTGTCTCATCATCAAACCGAGAGAAAGCAAAAGAAAAAAAATGTGCTTGGTTCTTTATGATTTACAAAGTATTTTTACATTATTGTCTGTTGGCCCTTAACAAATCTCATGGATTAGAAAGGTTCCCTATCTCTATTTTACAAACCAGGACACTGAGGCTCAGAAAACAAACAAACAAACAAAAAACCAACCCCAAAACAAACCCTGAACCTGTTTACTGGCACAGAGAGAGCAAGCAGTGGGTCTGGCCTCACCTCCAGTTTGCACTGCACTGAACGCCACAGGCTTTCTGCCTTGGTGCAGTCCCCTCCCCACCCTGTGCACAGCACTGCACATCTATTTCTCTAATATGGAAGAGGTCCTGCATATTCATTGCCTCAGAGTACCATTATGATTTACTCTGCCTTCTTAAATCTTTAAACCAATTCTTTTAGCCCATAAAATAGTAATCCTTCATCTGTGCTTTATCAGACCCCAGGATATGACTGCTCTTGGCCCCTGCACACCAGAACTAGTTAAAAACATCCTATGCATGTATTACATTTGAGCTAAGAGTTCTGGGTATATATTATATATAATATATAATACATATTTCCTTTTTATTTTGTTTAATTTAGCTGTAGCTTTCAATTTTGTGTAATAAATACATATTGGTCATATACTTAAATGAATAGGGGGACATGTTTGGGAGGAGGTGTGATGTATGTGCTTATACATGCATGCGTACATGTGTATTCATTCATAAGACTTTTTTATAATGTTGACTTTTAAAAGCAGAATATGGCCGGAGCCACAACTCAGTGATAGAACATTTGTCTAGCATGTGAGAGGTCCTCGTTCTATACCCTGCACTCCCTCCTCCAAAAATTAAACAGGATAGGATAGTCTTGCTATGAGAGAAAAAAAGAAAAGAAAAAACAGGAAGTAGAGAAAAAAAGAATGAAGGATGGGAAGGGAGAGGGAAGAAAGAAAAGAAAAGAAAAACAATAATAGAATTGGTTTTGTTTCAACAAAAACAATCGAGCAAGTGATTCAAGTCAGATGACCTGTCCAGTGCACCGATGAAATTAAAAGAAGAAAGTTAAGTTGATGGAGGTACTAGATGCCCTTGGTGCTACAGAAGGCTGAGCAAGCCCTTTACATAAGGCAAGAGAGATTTGAGCCGTGTATAAGGACGAACTTCTTAATCAGCACATTAAAAGAACATAAGAGACAGTCCAAGACAATAAGGTCATCTCCCAGTGGCAGGCACAGCCTGGAAGATGGCTGCTGCCGTAGGTCCTGGTGTGTCTGCATATTCCTCTCACCCTGCAGGCCTCTACTTACACCCAATCCACACACCCTTTATGTTATCATCGTTTTTTTGTCACACCTGACTCCTGAGACACCATAGAAAGGCAAAGCAATTTGGTCTCAGGTATAAGGCCATGAGGGTTCATATTGCCTACCTAATGTGAACCTTGGGATTTAAAAAAAAATGCCCATAGACTTCATTTTCTTCAGCTATAAAATGTGGGTAATAAGAGGACCTGTCTGGAGAAGAGGTTGTCTAGAATAAATAAGACAGAGCACAGAACAGGCTTAACCCAGAGCCAGACATACAGTTAGAAGTATTTCAATGTTGCTGTTACTCCACCCACAAATGTCTGCTATACACCTCATACTATGCTGATTATTCTAATAGACATAAGCCAAGACCTTCCAGGCTGAAGCCAGGCAGAAAATGTAGACAAACAAGAACAAGTCTCTCTCAAGTTCCTTTTGGTCAAAGCTACTTATACCAATATCTCCACTTGCTCCTTGTCTGTCGGTCCCAGCTTCATGGAAGTGGCATCCATAGGATGGGACCTTGTGACAGAGCCCTGTGTGTGTGTGTACATAGGTGTACGTGCGTATGAAGGCCAGATGTCATGCAGAAGGTGTCTATCTTACATTTTGAGACAGGGTGTCTTATTGACCTGAAGCTTGCCAATTTAGCCAGTCTAGCTGGGCAGCCATCCGAGGGTTCCCCTGTTTCCACTCCCTGTCACCGACTATTATTACAAGGAAACCTTACACACCACACTCAGCTTTTTAAATGGGACCTGGCTGGCGCTCAATCCCATCCAGCAAGTGCTTTACCCACTGAGCTCCCACCACAGCCCCCTTGTTTCATTTTGTATTGTCTGAGTTTGTCCCTAGGCATCATCATGCTACCAAAAGCTGGGGGGTTGGCGTGAAGATCTCCCACTCATTGCCCCTGTCAACATACCACAAATATGGACAGGGAGTAACCCCTTCTATTTTTTTATTCTATTTTGATATAATTATAAATTTACATGCAATTGTAGGAATTAGTATGAGAGATCCTGATTACCTTCTTACATAACAGAGAACAATTTCACAGGCAGGAATAACCTACCATCCTTACCCAGATTTTGTTGACTTCTCCCGCACTCACGTGCACATATATGCAAGTGTGTTATGTTCTGTGTGGATTTGTTACATTTAGATGGTGTAAACATGCAGTCATCAAGGTACAGAATAGGTCTTCTCTCTTTTCTTCCTTCTATCCCACCAGCCTAATCTGTCCTGTCTCTATGGCTATGTCCTTTTAATGGCACTGTGCTGTTAGTGTATCTCCCGTTGAGATTGGTTTTTCTCTTATAGTATAATTCCCTTGGATACATCCAAGTTGGCGAGCATATTAACAGCTCATTCCTTTTTGTTGCTAAGTCGTAATCTGTGGCATGGATATTCCATAGTTACTTCATGCATTCATCTGTTTCCAGTTTGAGGCCACTTGATATAAAGCTGCTTCCATGGACAGCTAGCTATAGGAGTGTGTGTGTGTGTGTGTGTGTGTGTGTGTGTGTGTGTGTGAAAGAGAGAGAGAGACAGATAGACAGAGACAGAACATACATTTTCATTTTTCTGGAATAAATGCCCACAAGCTTCTGGGTCATAAGATAAGTACAGACTTAGTTTGGGTGTTTTGTTTTGTTTGTTTTTGAGGCAGGTTGTCACTGTGTAGCACTGGCTGTTCTAAAACTCAGTAGATAACTCAGGCTGGGCCTTGAACTCACAGGGATCTGTCTGCATCTGCCTCTCAACTGACTTTAAAAGCAGGCTTAACATGCAGAAAACATGCTTAATTCTGTAAGGAATTGTCGCATTGTTTGCGGTGACTACACAGCGCATGGTGATCTAGAATTCAGTTGCTCTGCCAGCATTTGGTGTCATCCTTGTCTAACTGTAACCGTGTGTGTGTGTGCAGAGATCCCTCGCTGTGGTTTCAATTGGCATCTTCGTACTGACTAATGACACTGAACATCTTTCAGTGTGCTTATCCGCCATCATTATTCCCCTTCAGTAAGACGCCTGATCACATCTTTTACCCTTGTTCTAATTGGGTTGCTTGCTATTCTATTTAGTTTTAAGAACTCTTTACATATTGTAGGTATGAGACCTTTGTCAGTTATGTGGACAATAAGTATTTGCTGCCAGTCCACAGTCTTTTCAGCTTCTTCACAGGATCTTCTCTGCTGTTGTAGATTGTTGGGGCTTTGTTTTTGTTTGTTTGTTGTTTGTTTTCAGGCGGGATCTCTCTATGTATCCCTGGTTATCCTGGAACTCACTATGTAAACCACGCTGGTCTTGAACTCACAGAGATCTATATGCCTGTCTTGGCCTCCAGAGTGCTGGGATAAAAGGCATGCATTGCCATGCCTGGCAGTTTCTTTTTTAAGAGTAAGCATTCTTAATTTTAGCAAGCAAATCATTTTCTATTTCTAGATTATGGTTTTGGTATCAAGTCTAAGATTTCTTTGCTAAACCATATATGCCAAGATCATCATCATCTTCTTCTTCTTCTTCTTCTTCTTCTTCTTCTTCTTCTTCTTCTTCTTCTTCTTCTTCTTCTTCTTCTTCTTCTTCTTCTTCTTCCTCCTCCTCCTCCTCCTCCTCTCTTTCTCATTCTTGCTCTGTCTCTCTCTGTCTCTGTCTCTCTCTGTCTCTCTCTGTCTCTCTCTCTGTCTCTCTGTATCTCTCTGTGTCTCTCTCTGTCTCTCTGTCTCTCTCTGTCTCTTTGTCTCTCGCTGTGTCTCTCTCTGTCTCTCTGTCTCTGTCTCTCTCTGTCTCTCTCTGTCTCTCTGTCTCTCTGTGTCTCTCTGTATCTCTCTCTGTCTCTCTCTCTCCCCCTCCCCATGTATGCTTGTGTCTTCCTCTCTTTTGTTTTGTCTTTCAAGACAGGGTTGCTCTGTATAGCCCTGGCTATCTTGAAACTTGCTCTGTAGACCAGACTGGTCTTGAACTCAGAAAGTCTACTGCCTCAGTCTCTGAGTGGTGGTATTAAGGCACGTGCTATCATGCCTGGCTCCACTTTCTTTTTTCTAAAAGTGCTATAGTTCTTTGTCTTATATTTAGGTCCCTACCCCATTTAAATTAATCTTTGTATTGGATGAGGAGCTTAAATTAAGGTTTAGGCTTTGTGTTTACTTGTTTGTGGATGTCTGGTTATTCCTGCACCATTTCAGCGAGCCCCTGTTAAAAAGCAATTTGGGTTTATTTGTCACGATCCCTAACAATGTATGATATATGTAGACTTTTCCCCATCACTATTGTGAATTCATACTAAGGAAATAATGCAGAAATGGTAGCTACACACTTAGACAATAGTGCCTCTGGGGCATCTGTGTGTGTGTGTGTGTGTGTGTGTGTGTGTGTGTGTGTGTGTAGATCAAACCAAAGGCTTAATGAATGCTTAGGTGAATGTTCTACCCTTGAGTTAGATCCACTTTGTCCTCTAGCCTCCTTGTATAAGTTTTTTCTAAATAAAACTGAACATTTGAATGTACTATAAGTGGCCAGCAACAGGAAACTAGTTAAATAAAGCGTACATATGGACTCATGTGCGACAATTGAAAATAATTCTCATCCATTCAATATTTATTCTATGTAAATAAGGTAATGCTGTGAGCCAATTAGATGTCACCCCTGCCTTCTCACAGCTCTCAGTCCAGAAGAGAGACAGAGAACACATTTCTGACACTTAGAAAAGCATATTTGATGAGCTAAGGGAAAACCAGAAAGCGAAATTGTATGTGCAAGTTTCTTGGAGATTGGTTAAAATACATTTGTGTAAGTCGGCAAGACGGCTCCACAGGTCAGAGCACTTGCTGCCGAGACAGACCACCTTGAGTTCGATCCCGTGGACCCACATGCTGGAAGCACCTGACTCCCACGAGCTGTCCTCTGACCTCCACACACATGAGCAACATGGCTCATGTACACACAGAGAAATAAATAAAAGTTTAAAAACATCCGAGGGGAAGAACTGAAGCTTTTCTTTTAAGGTAACTGGATAAAGACGATTGCTTTTTGCATCCTGCATTTTTCATACTTCCCAGATATTTTCTTATGACAATAAGAGCAGCAAGCTGAATTCGATGATACCTGCCAGTGATCCTGGTGCTTGAGAGGCAGATGCGAGAAGATTATGGGTTCAAGGTCATCCTCAGCTACATATTGAGTTGGAGACTAGCCTGGGCTACATAAAACCCTATCTTAAAACTTGAAATAATATGAATGAGACAAACCCCAATAGAAACAATTGTGACAGCTAAGGAGGATGCTCCAAATGCAAAGCTCCAAGCTCTGTCAGGGTTGGGGATGTCCCTTTGACACCTCGAGGTCCTTGTGCAGTACCCTTGTGAAGAGGTCCTTGTGCAGTGGCCCAAAGGGTATAGAAAGCAGTTGGTACCCAGTGCCTGACTAAGTCACACTGGATTATTCGGTCCGTCAGCAGGTATCATCAGAGTAAAGCAGCCCATATCACATGAGGCCCCCAGAATTATGAATTTAAGAATAGATCGTGTCTGACCTCTGGGGCGTTTCCAAGAAACTCTCACCTCTGTCTTCCTTGTGTTTGCTTAGTACTTCATGCTTTATAGTGTGCTGAGGTCTTTTCCCATGATTCCTCAGCAAACCTGTAAAGTGGTTGGAGGGGAGGGTATAATGTTTCCATTTATTAGACACTAAGGAGGCAGAGAAGGCTTGGGTAAGTTAGTTGCCCAAGGCCACATAGTCAATCCATGGCAAACCCGGGAGCTTGAATCTGTACTTGCACTGATGAAGTCTGCTGTTCTCAGAACCACAGCTGTCTCCAGAACAGCTGCGCTGACAGAGGGCTCAAAGCAAGTGGATAATCAACAGAGTCGGATAGAGAGTTTAAACACTGTGGGTGGGAAGAAGGAGCCACACCAAGGATGGGCTTCCCTTCTCTGTGGGGGCTGGGGCCTTGACGGGGAGGGGGATGGGGCAGAGATCCCTGGACTCACAGCTTTTCCTCTCCCCAGATGGTGAAGGCCATCCAGGTCCTGAGGATCCACCTGCTAGAGCTGGAGAAGGTCAACGAGCTCTGCAAGGACTTCTGCAACCGTTACATCACCTGCCTCAAAACCAAGATGCACAGTGATAACCTGCTCAGGAACGACCTCGGGGGGCCCTACTCCCCAAACCAGCCCTCCATAAACCTTCACTCACAGGTAACACACAGGGATGGGCCAGGTGTGCAGAAAGCTCTAAAGTGACCTGGGCAAAGCCATTTGAATCATCAGATCCTTTTATAATGAGGCCCTCCTCCCCCTTATTTTTTATTTGATTTTTTTTATTTGTTCCGACTCTTGATCCCGCTGTCTTAGGCACCATACCTAGCCAGCACAGGCCCCCTTTTTACATCGATACCCACCTGCTAGAATATGGGCAGCCCCTAAACGGCCATACTAAGATAGACAGTGTCCAAAAACATTCCTAGCTCCCTATGCAAGATTTACCAAGAGGCAGGAGGTGGTGGCACACACCTTTAATCCCAGCACTTGGGAGGCAGAGGCAGGCAGATTTCTGAGTTTGAGGCCAGCCTGGTCTACAGAGTGAGTTCCAGGACAGCCAGGGCTACACAGAGCAAAAAAAACCTAAAAAAAAAAAAAAAAAAAAAAAAAAAGATCTACCAAGACATAAGTAGGTAAGCCCAGGGAAGGGAGAAACAATACTTGCTTAGCGGAAAGTTTTCAGGAGGTAGATAGATCTCCTGACAGTCTCCTCTGAAGGGCATTAAAGTGGCTCCAGGGAAACTAACCCTTCCCCCAAATTCTGCGCGCCTGGTAGATAAAGACCAGTGCCACAGGACTGCTTCTCCTCGCTCAGCCTCTACCTGTGTACTGCGCTTGGTAGCTCTGCCCCACTAAGGCTCAAGGCCACTGTGAGAGTCACCTCAACCAAACCCCTTCCAAGATTCCCCTGCCACCGTCATCCTAGGAAATGCTGCCTCTTCTACACTATGTCTGTCTCTCCAGGACAGAATGTGTTCTCCAAACCCACAAACTTGGAAAGGAACCTGATCATTCCTGTGTACTGCACTTGCTGACATCGATGTAGACTATAAGCTCACAGATTTGTTTCCCTCTCACCCAGTTCTTCAAGTCCAAAACGCATGCACAGATGCCCCTGGGAGGCTCACAGTAGCTTTTTTCCGTAGACAGACAAGGACAGGGATACCGGTTAGCGTTGTAAGGGTGGGCGCTGGGAGGATGAGCGTTGTAAGGGGGAGCCAAGGGGAGAGATGGGAGCTACCGTGAAGCCTACCTGGAAGACTGGGCCTTAGTTTTATAAGGGGAGAAGGGGGTTTCAAGACAGGGTTTCTCTGTGTAGCCCTGGCTGTCCTGGAACTCACTCTGTAGACCAGGCTGGCCTCGAACGCAGAAATCCGCCTGCCTCTGCCTCCCAAGTCCTGGGATTACAGGTGTGCACCACTGCCCGGTGCCATTTTCATCTTAGGTATGTAAGGACTCAGGTTGTCAGAGGGGAGGGGAGGGACACACTTTGCACGTTGTGGATCACCCACACACACAACACCTGCACAGGTACACTCAATGTCGCGCCCTCTCCAGCTCACTGGAATCTCTGTGGGACTTGATGCTAAGAACGACATAGGACACGGGGCAAGAAGTTTATTTCCCCCTTGTATTGCTTAAAATCACCAAATCACTTTATTATAGATCTAAAAACAGCAGCCTTGGCTTCTGCTTGCTAATATTCTCTTGAAATAGACTCATTCCTTCAGAGTCTTATTGTACTTTCCCTTATGATCGGAATTAGCAAGAAACTTGCATAAAAGAGGACAATAATTGCTCAACGAGCATCTCGTCTGTAATTTATTAGTTTCTATTATTGTGGGTTACCATGGCGACGCTGCGCAGCCCCGGTGACGGGAGAGATGTAAGATAGGAGCTGAGGAGGCTGCGAGGCCTCACCAAATGGAGATGCACATTTTTATCAGTAATTTTCATGAAAATAATAAGTGAGGAGTTAATGAGATGGAAAGCCATCCTGTGGCTATTGTGAATTTTTTTTTAAGTGTTGATCTAATTAGAATGCATCGGTCAGGAAAAGTAATGAGGATTTAGTGCCTCACAGAGATGTGAGGATCATATCAGAAAATTAGCACAAGTCTTTGGAAATAATCAGGTCCTTGGAGAGGCCCTGGATTTCCCCCTCCTGGGCCCTCCGGACTCTACCTTGAGCTCTGGAGTTAGGGGGTGTGTACCAAGGTAGCGGGGTGGAAAGGCAAGGAAGGAGGGGCCGGTGGCTCAGCAACCACAGTGGCCCTTCAGGGTTGGAGGTCTGTCTGAGGTTGACAAGCGATGCTGAAGCAACCAGGGGTTTGCAGGGAAGTGGAGTTTGGGGGGGGGGGCAGAGGGCGGTGTGGGGAGAACATAGGCTCTGTGTGATCCAGGTGTTAGAACTGCAAAAGCCAGACCTCTGGGGGATGCCCGGCCTGTTCCTCTGAGCTCCGAGAAGGAGGCAACGCAGATCCCGGCCTGCGAGCGAGGCTGGCCCCATGGTAGCCCTTGCAGAAAGGCTCTGACCTCAGAGAAAGAGAAACTCAGGCAGTTGGGAGGAAACAAAGACAGGAGAAAGGTGGGGAGAGGGCAGGTTAGAGGTGCTGCGGGGTGGCGGGGATATATGGAGGCGCGGACCACATAGTGAGTTATTCCTATTTGGTGTAACTCAAATTTGTGCCCATCACTTCCTCTGGCTGCCACTGCCTCCTTCCCACCTGCCTTTCCTGGCCATCCCTCAGTCCCACTCCACACCTGTGCTTCCTTACATCGCTGCTGCTGGATTTGTGCTCCTGAAGTCTGTGTGGTCTGTACACCCTGTTGCTACCAGGGCTTTCATGTCCTCCTGGTCTGACATTCAAGACCTCATAGGTCTAGCCTCAGCTTCCGTTCCTGAGCTACACTGCTCCAGGGAGCACAATCATTTTTCCGCGCCTCTATGTTGAGGGGACATGTCTCCAGACCAAACCCCTCTTCTCTCCACAGCCAAGACAGCCTTTTCCCACCATCAGAGGCAAGGCTGCCCTCCTACAGAGGTCTCTCTGATCCCCTTCTAGAAAAGTTCTTTCCTGCTCTTAGCTGATGGCTTTATCATTAAGGCAGCAAACATTGCACAGGACGTTAGACGAGAAATTGTGCATCTTACTTTCTGCTCCTAGAAAACACATGTTGTTTGCGTCGACACAGCATTTTATATATTTGAAACCACCAAGTCACTTTATTACTTATCTAAAAACAGCTACCCATGCTTCTACTTGCTAATATTCTCCTGAAATAGACTTATCCCTTCAATATTGTTGCCTTACGGTGCCAGCTGTAGCCATGATGTCTTTTGAAAGATCCAGCCGGAGCCAGTAGGCTCAGTTGAAAAAAGTAACATGGGGTGGGGTGGAGTGGGGGTGTGGGGACTGCAGGAAGGGAGAAGGAGGAAGAAGGGAAATAAAAGGACTGAGAAAAGGAGAAAGAAAGGGAGGGTAGCATCATCTAGGAGGGAGGCAGGGAGAGGCAGAAGTACTGTCAGAAAGGAGCAGAGAAGAGGAAGACACAGAGAGACCCTGACAGGCATAAGCAGGAAATGTGAGGCTGGGGTGGAAAGATAGGAGGAGGAGGAGGAGGAGGAGGAGGAGGAGGAGGAGGAGGAGGAGGAGGAGGAGGAGGAAGAGGGATGGTGACCGTGGTGAAACCAGGAGCATGAATATAGTGAAGGAATGAATGGCTGGGAAGCAAGAATCTAGAAGAAGGGAAACAAAGCAGAGAGGGAGCACAATCCTGACATCTGGGGCTTAGCAGCCTCCGAAGGGAGGACTCTTAGCTCTAGGACTCCCTGCAGCCCATGGAGGATGCGGGTGGTTGGATTCTCCCTCATTAGAGTGGGCTTCTCTGATCTGCAGCAAACTCTGCTTTACCAGAACTGAAGGCAGTGTGCTCCTCCCCCTGCCAAGGCCCTAGGAGGACCTCTGCCCCAGCTGAGCATCCTGAGGTTGTGACCTGTGACTTTTTGGACCAGGTGGGGGTAAGGGGGGGTGCTCTAGCTTGGAGGATTCACCACCTAAATGAGTGTGAGCTTGTGCACAGTCTGGGTACGAAGGTGATGAAGGTGGCAAGGGCTTGCTATGTACTGCCCTACAGTTAAGTTCCTGTCACTGTCTCCCTGAAGCAGTATGGGTCTGGTGTTGCCTGCGATCATTTAGGAAAGAGTGCCTCACCATCCTAAGGACTAGGACCAGAGGCTTAGTTAAATGGCAGATCTTAGGATCCACCATTGGGAGAGGAAACTGAGTAATGGTGTGTGTGTGTGTGTGTGTTCGCTTATTACATTTGTCATGCTCCAACCCTAATCCCCTCCTGCCTGAAATAGCTACCCCAAGTACTAGTCTGACCTAAGGAGGGTTTTTGCCGCCCCTGGAACATGATCCTCTAGCTTAACATCCCAGCTGCCTGCCAGCTTTGTTGTAAACTGCTGGCTCATGGCTTTCCCCGAGTGCTGTTCACAATGCCTTGTGTGGCAAAGGAGGAGACATTTTTGTTTTCCAATTGACAGCGCTATTCCCAGACACTATGCTGCGCCTTCTGCTCACTCTGTGGGATTTGGCCTATTCCCAGCTTGGTCTTCCATTTCTACTTGTCAGTTTTCTCTGAATGGGTACAACCAAGGTGGGGATGTGGGGAGGTGGGGATGTGTGGATGTGTTTTTACCACACAGAGGGTGGTGGGGTGGGGCGGGCGGTGTCAGGGCTTCTATTACCACAGCACAGTTCGATGCTTCCATTCCCCTAGGAAGCTATCCTGTCTTGCTCCCAAACAACATGCTACACCCAGGCATGCTGCAGGGGTAACTTCCCCACCACTGCACCCTAGACTCAGTTCTGGGTTCTCCCATCCTTTGAGAGCACTAGAGAGAAGCCAACTCTCAGTCACTCAGGGCTAATCTGATCTGAAAAATCATCCCTCTGTCTCCATGGAGATTTAGAGTCAGCTCTAGTATAGGGACCAGGACATGGCCCAGGACATCTAGTAGAGGCCAGCCATTTGGGGCTGTTTACTGTCTTGGGTCCTGGGAGAAGCCAGGTGAATATTTCACAGGGAGCTCCTGATTCCAGGGGGAGTGAGCTGTGAGTCTAGGATGACTTCTGACAGTCATAGGATGCTCAGACCCTGAAGTGCTGAAAAAGACAGGAAAGGAGAGGGGAGGGGGCTGAGCACACCACGTGTGGCTTGAGATCATCCTCTCCCAACAGAGAGCCGGGCCTCAGGCCCAGCCAGCACAGGGATCATGGCCAGGCCCATCTCTGCCTGAAGCAGGTTGAACAAATCTCAGGATGGGAGATTTTGCCCGTTGTGGTAGGAGAAGCTGCAGATTCATTGGCCAGGCTCCTAGGGGAGGTGGCCTTTCAGGCAGGCTTGGGAGAGTTAGTGGTCTATTGGCATCTTTAAAGGTAAATGTTCCCAGGACAGAAAGAAGTCTGAGAAGAGGCTAGGGAATAGCTTTTTAGAATCCCTGGAGAGAAGGGGACAGAGAGTCATTCATTCATGCATGCACCATATATTCATTCAAGCATTCATGGAATCTGTTGAGCTCTGTGGACATAAAGATGATATGACACAGTCTCTGACCTTGAAATGGAAATGACAGTACATCTTGTAACTAAATTTATGGAAGGAATATTCAAAATGTTTATTCTTTCAAAAATTATTTTATGTGATAGAGAGTTCTGTCTGCATGTATGCCTGTGTATCACGTGTGCACAGTACTACAGAGGCCAGAAGATGTTAGATCCTCTGGACCTGGAGTCGTAGGTAGCTGAGGGCTGCCTGTGGGTATTGAGAATTGAACCTAGGTCTTCTGGAAGAACAGCTTGTACTCTGAACCACTAAGCCTTTTTCCCAGCCCTGAGGAGATATATTTTGATGTTGACTATTATAGCCAACTGCTGAATATTTTAAAGAGAAATAGATGAATGCAATAGGGTCAGTGCTGGAGACACATTGCAGGACAAATTAATTGAGCTTTTACTGCTACAACATGAACTGGTAAGAAAGGAGCCCCTGCAGCACTGACTGAGCTCCCCGCATCACAAAAATAGTATGCACTAAGTATCTATGTATAATATTTTATTTATTCCCTCACAAGACTAAAGATGGACATTATACTTTACATTTCCTTTTGACACACAAAGAAAAAGAGAAGAAAAGAGACTGGCCCAGCACCACACACTAAGTAGTAAATGTGTATACGGTTGTAATAGAGCCTATGTTACATCCTGTTACACATAGAAAAGAGAGCAAGGTTCCAGGTTCCAGGCTAGGTGTGGGATGACTGTAATCCAGGGCTGCAGAGACTAGAGAAGACATAACGGGTTGCAATGGAGCGCAAATTTGGATTTGGTGCCTGCCTGGAAGAGGGGGAAGGAAGGAAGGAGTGGGCACATCCTAATGTGCTGGGCTTAGCAGCCTGTGAAAGAACTAGCTCTTAGCTCTGGGACTCCCAAGCACCCTAAGGAAGCAGCCGATGGCCCAGCTCTCCCTCATAAGGTAGACGTCTCTCTGACACACAGCAGGCTTTGCTTTTCCAAAGTTATCAGGGCGGTGGAAGGAACACGCTCCAATCACTCTTGCCAAGGCCCTAGGACTTCTGTCCCATGCTTGATCATCTTGAGCACGTGGCCTGTGACTTTTCAGGTCAGGTGGGGACAAAGGAAAGTGGTCCACCTCAGGAGTACCACCACTTAGACAGGAAAGCAACACCCTTGACCAAGGAGGCAAGAAGTGGATTTGTGCTGCCCGATTCCGCCATAGCAGTAGAGCTGAGACTTGTGTTAGGCCTCGTCGTGTGTAGTTCCTGCCTGGCGGGTGAAACCCGAGAGCTCCGCTCCTTCCGGGAAGGAATGTTCCTTAAGAGCAGCAGCTGCTGCTTGTCCCCACAGGCCTGGACTGCCTTTCCCTTGAGGCCAAAGCCCCCAGCTGTGGTGGAACAGGACGGGATTAGATGGTTTGTTTATATGTGCTTGGCTTCCTTGCTTTTGCAAAGCTAGCTCTTCTTGGTCTAAGGCGGGACTCTGGCTGTGATAGAGCAGAGAGACTCTGCCAGAAAGGGTGTCTGGGGACAGAGGCAACCTTCTCAAGCACCGAGACAAGCAGACAGCCCAGTAGGATCACAGATTTATGAAGCATCTAGCACGCACTCCAAAATGCGCTAGGCACAGTGTTAGAGGAAGAGCCAGCCCAGACTTCTTTCCCTCAAAAACCTATTCCCAAACTAAAGCATGTTGCACATCTGCACAAGAGAGACCCTTTCTGTGTGTCCTGTGTAAGGAGATAGGAAGTGAGGAAGAGTCTGGAGCACTGTCCAAACCCATGCCTAGAAAGGTGGGACAAGCTCTCCAGTGGAAGTGGGACACTGAAATGCATCCCACCCTCCCCTTGGGCCAGGCAAGTAACTCTTGGAGTAGCTATCTGGGAGGGGTTGGTGAGCTGGTCTGAGGCTATGGATCTGCAGCGACCCCTAGTGGCCAGGGCAAGGATGGCAGCTTGCTGGGCCCTGTATCTGGGTCCTGTCCCTTAATCCTTTCATTGGAATCCTAGAGACAGACCATCATTGGTTTTTTTCTTAATCCTAAAATGCAAGGGATTTTGCAAGGTCATCCAGTGTATCTCCCTGTTTCAGGGACAACCCAGTAAGATAAAAAGTCCAAATATTTCAAAAATAAATCCAAAAATATGTTTCCATCATTTCTTTTCGTCATGCTTTAATTTTTTACCCCATTTTGTGTGTATGTGTGTGTGTGCATATGTGCATGAATGGTATGAGTATGAGCATGCATGTGTGAGAGCGTGTACATGTGTACATGTGGCGTGTGTATGTATGTATGTGTGAGTGCATATGTGTGTGAATGTGTGTGAGTGTGAGCATGCATGTGTGTGTATGTGTGCCTGTGTGTGAGTTAGTGTGTGTGTATGTATGTGTGTATGCATGTGTGTACATATGTGCATGAATGTATGTGTGAGCATGCATGTGTAATAATAATGTGCATGTGTGCCTGTGTATGTGTATACATGCATGTGTGTGAATGTGTGTGAGCATGTATGTGTGAGAGCATGTGCATGTGTGCCTGTGTATATGTATACATGCATGTGTGTGAATGTGTGTGAGTGTGAGCATGCATGTGTGAGAGTGTGTACATGTGTACCTGTGGTGTGTGTATGTATGTATGTATGTATGTATGTATGTGTATACATGCATGTGTGTGAATGTGTGTGAGTGTGAGCACGTATGTGTGAGAGCGTGTATATGTGTATGTGTGTGTGTGTGTGTATCTGTGTGTGTCTGTGTGTGTGTGTGTCTGTGTTTCCCAGAAATTTCTTCTGTGGGTGGAAAATAAACTTTCTGGGCATCTCAGGCTCTTTCCCTATTAAGAGTGAATACAGAAGTCTTAGGACAGGGACAATTCCTCCAGTTGACATCAGAGCACAGATCCAATCTTGTGGTCACAGTCAGTTTTTGTGTGCCCCATTACCCCACAAACACACTTCCAAGAGCCATCCCAGAGTCCCTTTTGTTTCTTAGTAAACCCCTTCCTCTGAAGAAATTGTCTTTTTTGTTCCAGAAATGGAAGTTGGAGTAAAACTGATGACCGCTGATGCCCATAAGACATCAGTGCAGGGGTGAGGGCATCGCAGGTGGCACTCTGGGGGCACCCATTCCCTGTTTCTGTAAAGTTGCTGCACCCCCTTGTTCAGCCCCTCCTGAGGGACTCATTGCCTCTACATCTCAAATAAACGGATGTGTGGGGGTGTTCTAACGCCACCCGTGGGACCCAGGTCCCGGTGGCTCTCCAAAGAGACACAGCAGAGTTCTTGGTCTGGACAAGCTGCTTTCGTGTGCCTGGTACTTAAGATGGCTCAGTGTGATGTGAGACTGGATGCTGGAGGTGTCTGTGGTGTCCCTCTGCGAGTCTACACAGCAGCCGCCTGGGGCTGGAGTCAGATAAGCTTCCAGTAAGCTGTTGAGGAGACAACAAAACCTCGTATTTAGCCAATAGAGTCTCCCCCAGGGCTTTCTCTGCTGCCACAGTGGCTTCTTCAAAATGACTGAGACTGTCCCTAGAGAGTCAGAGCTGCCTTGTCGCCTTTCCACAGAGCTACAGACTAATGTGCAACCTGTCAACCACGCAGGGTGGAGTCTTCCCCCTCTTCTGAGATGGGGGCTATATGTAGATTTCTGAGGCTTAGAACCAAGTTCCAGAGGTGCATCAGACAAGACCAGTGAAGGTGTGTGACAAGGTCTGTGCTGTCCTGTCTAGGTGTGTAGCCTTGGCTCAACTCCTGCCACTAAGGCTTTTAGTGGACAGATTTAACCCCTGTTCTGCCACTGAAGTGACTACATCTATATGAAGTAAGAAATAAATCATTAGACACCAAACAGTACCAGACAGTATGTTTTCAGCAGGGCCATGGGATCTAACTCCAAAGTTGATTTCCTCTCTCTGTTAGCCTCTATCATACATATAAGGCCAGGAGATCTACAGCTATTTAAGTCAGGGAAGCTCCTTCCATTCTTTGGAATTCAATCCTTTCAAGGGAAATGGGACTGTCTCCCCCATGTTGACCCTGTAAGGTGGTGGTGAAATTAACAAGAAATCAAGCAGTCAGTATTCGATATTCATGTATAATATTGGTAATCTTCAGATCTGTCTGATGCTGGAGGCTAGCTGGAGAAAGCTTTGAAAGATTTAGATTGCCGAGGGTCTGATTCGGTGGCCCTGTGTGGCTTGGAGAGATGACCTAGTGGTTGGGACCATGTGCTGCTCTTGCAGAGAACCTGAGTTCAGTTCCCAGTACCCACATCAGGTCACTCAGGCCTGAAACTCCAGGTCCAGGGGAGCCCATGGCCTCCTCTAGAGGGCACCTGCATTGCCACAAGCAAGTCTCTGCACAGAGACATGCACATCCACACATAATTCAAAATAAAATCTTTAAAAAAAAAATCCCACACCTTAGTAGGTTTGTGAAGCAGTCCCCGTTTGCAGATGGAGGGCGGGGAGGAGAGGAACACCAAATGCAGCGAAGCCAGGCCTTTGCTTTCTCTTTCTTGCTCCAGCTAAGATGTTACCAACCCTGGCCCTGCTTGCGGTCTCTACTCCTGAACTTTTCCGTTCTACCCCTTTGCTGGTGTACTTTGGCTTCCTCTCAGCACCTCACAGCCAAGCAACAAGAGAAGGGCGGAGAAGGGTAGGGGAGAAAATGATCCAAGCCAGAACAAAAATTCCCTTTAGTTCCCCAGACCAAGTGAGTAGGGTTGGAGGCTCTCCAAGCCGCAAAGTTTGAGTAAGCAGCTGAGGTGTCCAGGTAGGGCTCACCCTTCTGTCTTTGCTACAAAACAGTGTGTGTGTGTGTGTGTGTGTGTGTGTGTGTGTGTGTGTGTGTTAGTTAAATCCCAAGAGGCATGATTTATACTTATGCTACTTTTCTTTGTGCTGTCCTAACCATGCTGGACACTTCAGGGGTAGTGAAGAGTGTCTAGGAGAAGTGTCTATTTAAGAGCCTCATTTATCTCCACCTGAAGAGGAGCGTCCCAGCATGGCTGACTCCAAAGGAGAGTTTGAGTATTGAGTAGCTTCTTCCATTGGCTTTAGGCCTAATGATATCTGGGTCTCCTTCTGTTAAATCTGCCTTATAAGTTAGCTTCTGCTTCAGCCATCTTTAGTACTGGTTCCGTCCCATGGGAATAGTTGTCTGGGACGCTGGCACCAGATCTCAAGCCTTGAGTCTGAAACCTCAGGCTTTGAGGACTCCCTGATGCTAACTTGAACCAAGATGGTAAGGAAGGAAGGAAGGAAGGAAGGAAGGAAGGAAGGAAGGAAGGAAGGAAGGAAGGAAGGAAGGCCTCCAGAAGAGGCATGATGTGATTCCCAGGATGACCGTTTTCTTAAGCTCAGTCTTAAACTCCAACCGAGTGGCTGGACAGATCGAGAGGAATCTCACTGGTGGGACGTTCTCACAGAATGCCCCAGAGGGGGAGTCAAGTCAGAAACTGCCCTTGCCCTTCCCCAGGGTCACCCGTGCCAAGAAGAATGTAAAATGGGAGTGAATCCTCTTGCTTCACCCTCCTGGAGAAGCTGACCCAGAGGCTCCATTGTGGCAATGGGCGGGGCCCCAGGCCCTGGTCCTGCTTCTACCGGTTTTTCTCCTCTGGCCCTGGACCAGGGATGTAACAGTGGTAACTTGGGAGGAGACGCAGAGGGGGATTCAACAGGCAGAGAGTCAAGGCAGACTCAGGAATGGTTGCTGCCCCGTGCTTCCCACAAGTGCTGATGACTTACATGATGCCACCGTGGAAGGAACAGTGTTGTGACTGTGCTCTGTGACACTTTCCTTGTATTTGTGACTACCAGTAGGCAGCTGTTGGCTAGAGCTGTCTTCTAATCATGGGCACCTCCTCAGTCCAGATTCTAAGCTTCCCCTGAAGGCCAAGGGACCAAGTTTCTTAAAAGTCCTGAAATAAAAGCAAGGAAGTAGAGCCATCCCTACCCCATGTTTACTCCATTCTCATGGCCACATACCTGTCTCCAGTTCTTACTAATCCCGTCTTATTGTCCCAGCTGTAAGCTTTGGAACATGGGCCTTAGTGACCACTGGATTCATTTGGTTCGTTAACTGACTCGAGGAGGGTGTTCTGATGGGGATCTGAGGCTGGGAAGAGCTCAGAGCGCCAGGCTGGGCTGCCAAGCCGCCCTCCTGTGTTACGTACCTTATTGCCCTCTTTCCTAAACACACCCATCTCTGACACATTCAGTTCCTGTTTCACAAATCTTATAAGTACCCAGCCACCAGGCACAGGTGCCCAGAAAGCAGGGAGGGCCCATTGCTTCATCCTGGAGGCCTGCAGCTAAACTTTCTTCCTCTGGTGTCAGGGGACTTTCAATATCAAATCTAAGGACTTTTTCATTGACTGCTAGAAGGCAAAGATGAGGGGAAATAAGACATCAGGGGGAAAAAACTCATTTTGACTGCCTTAGCTACTGCACAAACAAACTGGTTAACAATCTGGGCAAAGGGGATTCAGTTCCCAGTGTAATTCTGTGTTGAGATTCGGGGAAGACAGAAGAGCTTATGGCATGGGACTGAAGTCAAGGTTTCTATGTGATGCCATTAGAAGACAGATTATACAGTGATACAAAGTGGCTTTATTATTTTTAAATAAATATTTTAGTATCATAATGTAGGTGCTAAGGAGGATAAAGACATATCATTGAGGCATGAGGACAGATTAGGTGGTAGAGCACATGCCCAGTATGTGCACAAGCCCAGCACTGCAAAGAATGAGTAAACAAACAGAACTTTGGAAGCTGTCTCATGCTGGAGATATGTGGAGAACAGAGGTGCTGGAGGAGGGGAGGGCCAGGGTAAACATCTGGGCTCTTGAGCATCTAAGTAAGTGTTGATAAGGTGAGTGGAGACTCTCTGCAAGTCAGAATCACCTGGAGAGTTTTAAAACTCCAAAGCCTGGAATACACTCTCGTTAAAGAAGAGTCTCTGGGTTTGGAACCCAGAGCGCCATCCTTGGAGATTAATGCCTCTAGTTGTCAATGGAATGAAATGTAAGTGGAGGACTATTACAGGTCTTTGGTTTATT
This sequence comes from Apodemus sylvaticus, assembly GCF_947179515.1. Taxonomy (NCBI): domain Eukaryota; kingdom Metazoa; phylum Chordata; class Mammalia; order Rodentia; family Muridae; genus Apodemus; species Apodemus sylvaticus. The sequence goes on from NC_067478.1 coordinate 95,459,245, forward strand.
TTAAGATCAGGATTTCTTATTCACTCCTTTTAGAAGTCCTGAGAACTGCCTTCTGGTTTGTGTCTGGGAGGAGGAACAGGAGTTGGGGGTGTGGGGGTACCAGGAAGGGAAGGGAAGATTTTGGGACTGAAGCATCTAAGCTCTTGGGGACATTGTCACAAACTACCCCTCCCTTACCGCCAGGACCTCCTGCAGAATTCCCCCAATTCCATGTCTGGAGTCTCCAATAACCCCCAGGGGATTGTGGTCCCAGCCTCAGCACTCCAGCAGGGCAACATCGCCATGACAACCGTCAACTCTCAAGTCGTGTCAGGTTGGTGCAGGGTTTTGGGGATTGTGGGAAGCATCTTGGGAGAAAAGGGGGTGCCCCTAGAAAATTCTGGGATGAGTGAGTGTCCTCTGCTCAGGGAGGAACTTCTGGCTTAGTTTCTTGACTGAAGTGTTCTGCACCTAGTGAGCACCAAGACCTGATCATGACGGGTTGGAACAAATTTAAGTCAAAATCTCATGGCCGTCCCCCCGACACACACACATTCCCTCAAGCCCCCCAGCACGCACATTCAAGACTGAGTAAGGCCTTGTCCCTCCTCCTAACTTCTTCCTACCAAAGGCTCTGTTCTTCCCTCTGGACATCATTGCTTACTTCACCCCTGCCTCTCCTACAAAGGGAGCAAACATCCATTCTGCTACTACCCCAAGAGTCTTCACATGAGAGTGCCAAGCAACTGGGGACCCTGCTTGCCATCTTCTTTTTTGACCTCCATGTCAGGGGGACCCCAAAATTGGTTGTCTCCTCAGGTGGAGCCTTATATCAACCGGTTACCATGGTAACCTCCCAGGGTCAGGTGGTCACCCAAGCAATCCCCCAGGGAGCCATCCAGATCCAGAACACGCAGGTGAGTGTGTGTAGGTGTGTGCATCTGTGCATGAGCAATGGAGGGCAGCTGTGATTCTTTGCCGTCTGCTGGGCACTGCGGCAAATGGCTCCCTTAATCCTCACCTCTTAAGACACCGCTCTCTGGACAGGAAGCTGGATGTAAGCAAGGTTTTATCGGCTCTGGGGATTTTGCTGCCTCCAGAGTTTATATCAAAGGACCCTGCATTTCCTGTGCTTGGTCGCCCAGTTCCAACTACTCTGCACCTCAGTGATATAGAGGTCAGATCTCTAGAAAGATCTGAAGTCAGGCACCTGAGATCCGACACTAACTGTGATCTTGCATATGTCTCCTTACCTCTCTGAGCCTGAGTTCTTATCAAAAAAGAAGGATTAATACAATCATAGCCAACCTAGAGGGCTGTGGTGAGGATTAAGCACGGCGAGGGACAGGAAAGTGCTTTGCAAACTGTAAAGTATCACAGAAATGCTAATAACTACTGGATGGTTTATGGCAAACTCTCATCTTCGGGCCTCTCTGCATGACCCTTTTCTTCCTTTCTCATCCCCCCTTTCCCTTATCCCCTCACCCCAAGCCTCATCTCCATTCTCTGAGGGGGTAGTATGGGGTGAGAGGAAAAGGTGACCTCCCCAGGGCCCCAAGAATGACTTGGGAAAAGGGGGTTGACAATGAGAGTGTGCCGTTACTATGGCAACAGGTCCCTAGCCACTGGCCTCACAGGCTGCTGATGCTGACTCTTTTCTTCACGTGCCCTGAAGGTTAACCTTGACCTCACCTCCCTCCTGGACAATGAGGATAAGAAGTCCAAGAACAAACGAGGAGTCTTGCCCAAGCATGCCACCAATATAATGCGTTCTTGGCTCTTCCAGCATCTCATGGTGAGTGTGTGTGTGTGTGTGTGTGGGGGTGTGCATCTGTATGTGTGCATGCTGGAGGTGTGGAATCACAGCAGGGGATGATAAACAGCCCACTGCACAGGTATCACACTCTGCATGCAGAGACTATGGTCTCAGAAAAGGGGCTATTCTGGATCATCAGCTACAGGGCAGATTGGAGGAGACCTCCATGGGACCCAGAGTCCAAGGTCTTCTGAATACTCTCTGCTACTGCTAGGTCAAAAAGTTAGGGCGAAGTGTGAACACAGGAGATGATGGAGACCAACATTCTGAAGAGAGTTTAGCACTGGGCAAGTATTTAACACTTTGTCCATGCTGGAAGCAGCGTATGTCATGGTTCCCCAGCAACCAGTGCCTTCATGTGGTAGCCTTGAAAGATGAGGTAGGAGTGGCCACCAGGCTTCCCAAGTCAGATTTCAAAGCTTCTGGGCTAAATGGAAGGTGGCTAGGCAACTCTACTGAAAAGAGCACACTTGGGCCATCCTTCACAGACCATAGCTGAGCTATACAAGCAGAAGCATCAAGAGCAGCATAGACAGTCTTCACACACACACACACACACACACACACACACACAGCTCCAGCAGAGACATTGAAAGTTCCTGGAGACCAGATATAGTACATCAGGTGTGACCTGTTTCTTCTACAGCTGTGTGATAATTCCAGTGGTATTTGTTTCTCAGAGTGGCGAAAGTTGAAAGAGGACAAACATACAGAGCTATAAGGTCATCCCTTAATTATCTGTTCACTGGGCATGGTGGTGCTACATGCCCAAGTGCTTGGTAGGCTGAGACAGAAAGAGCATGAGTTCGAGGCTGGCCTGGGCTATACAGCAAGACCCTACCCCAAAACAACAAAGAGAAACTCTTCCCTTTTGAACCTTCTGCTACAGTGAATGAAGAGCAAAGTTGTACACAGCTTGATTTTGTTGATTTTGCTTTTGAGACAGCGTCTTACTATGATGCCTGGCTGGCCTCAGACTCATGATCTTCCTGCTAGTCTCCCCAAATGGTAGACAGATTCACAGCTGTGTGCCACCACACTGAGCTTGAAACAAGGCTTTGTTTTGTTTTGTTTTGTTTTTTAAGGCCTAGTCCCAGTCTTTGTGAAATCTAGAGGTGAGCAGGATGTGTGAGGCTGATGTGTTATTTTGATTTAAAGTACGAATCGATTTTGCCGTCCTCTGACACTGAGAGTAACCTTCCTACAGTGCTTGCTCTAGGTGTGGGTAGACCTACCTATATACACAGTCTCTCCCAAGAGTAGGGACTGTGCGTCATTCTTGAAGCCTTGATTCATTCACAGTGTATGACCTCAGGACTTACTGGGTCTTCTAAAAGTCTTCCCAAGATGAACTGTTTAGGAAAATTTGGGTTCTACAAAATTTTGTCTACTTTTTAAAAAGTGTGTGTGTGTGTGTGTGTGTGTGTGTGTGTATGAGAGAGAGAGAGAGAGAGAGAGAGAGAGAGAGAATTGATTGCACAGGGGGTGGGGCTCAGTTCGCCATACTGCATGCATATAGAGACCAGAGGTCAATATTCAATGCCACCCTCTATCACTCTTCTTCGGTTTTGAGACACGGTCTCTCAGAGAACCTGCAACTTGCTATTTAAGTTAGGCTAGTGTGCAAGGGAATCTCCAGGGTCCCCCTATGTCCATCCCCACAGTGTTGTGGTTATAAGCAAGGCGTGGTGTGACACACCTTTAATCTCAGTATTCAAAGGCAGAGGCAGGCAGAGTTCTGTGAGTTCAAAGCCAGCCTGGTTTATGTAGCATGTCCCAAGCCAGCTGGGGCAGCATAGTGAGACCCTGTCTAAAAAGAAACATTTGGTGCTGGAGTTGCAGATAAGACACCACACCCAGCTTCTCCATGGGCGCCATGGGTCCAGATTCTGGTCCTCATCCACTTTACCCTTTGATCCAGCTCCCCAACCTGACTTCTTTATTCTTTTTTTTTAATTATTTATTTATTATATGTGAGTACACTGTAGCTGTCTTCAGACACTCCAGAAGAGGGGATCCAATCTCATTACAGATGGTTGTGAGCCACCATGTGGTTGCTGGGATTTGAACTCAGAACCTTCAGAAGGAAGGTCAGTGCTCCTAACCGCTGAGCCATCTCTCAGCCCTGACTTCTTTATTCTTTATTCACATGGTAGATTGTAAGAAGGATAGGGTTTGGAATGAAGGATAAGGTTCGAGACTTCGTCCAAACATCTGAGTTCTAAATTACCTGCGATAGTTTCATCGTCACTTCGAGAACCAACCCTGGCACTATAGTTCTTGGGAAATCCCACTCATGGTTGCATTGACTAGGTAGGTACTGGCTGTGAGCTTTAGGACAAAAGAGAAGGGGTGAAGGACAGACAGACATCCAGGCACCATAAATGTTTTATCTCCAGCTCAGTTAGCACAACTAGTTTAGGGACTGGTTAATTTGAAAGGTTAGCTTAAAAAGGAACAGCCACCCAAAAGACATGGTTTATGTTAATTTAAAAGATATACATATATTCATTTGCTAATTTTGGTAGAGAGCCAAAATCTTTTTCTTACTAAACTGTATCATTTTACTTGCATAAGCCTTTCTTAGAATAAAACATCTTCAAATTCCAACTTCATGTCAAGTGCAGTAAGAACACTGACTTTGGGAATCTAATCTAGTTATAGGATCTTTGTAAATCTTTATTCCAGTCTCTAGTGTGTATCCCACCCAATCAAAATGAGTCAGCATTTTCTCTGTCTCTGTCTCCCTGTCTCTGTCTCTGTCTCTCTCTTTCTCCCTCTCCCTCTCTCTCTGTCTCTGTCTTTTGAGACAGGGTTTATCTGTGTAGTCCTGGCTGTCCTGGAACTCACTTTGTAGACCAAACTAGCTACAACTCAGAGATCCACCTCCCAAGCTCTGGGATTAAAGGTGTGTGCCACCACCGCCTGGCAGAAGTCAGTATTCTAAAGCAAATTTGAGTCTCAAATTTTCCAAAGCTTTCTACATAGTTTTCTTAGCAACAATAACTCATTCCTTTTGTGCCATAGTTCATTCATTAAGTCACAGAACCACAGGCTCGTGTGTAACTGGCATGCACCAGACTGGATACAAGCACAGCTGACTTTCTGACAAGCGGTCAATGTGGCTGGCGAGGCTTCCACAAAATGCTCCGTTCATCTCCAGCCTGGGTCTGAAGCCAATGGATGGTTTGCAGGTGTTTGTAGATACGCAGAATGACCCATAATCTGCCACCTTGGCTAGCGTGATTCTGAGCACTTCTATAAACACTGGCTCTTCCTCTTGCTGATCTCTCAGGCCGAAGTTGTGTTTTCCTCTTGCTTCTGTCCCCTGTTGTTGTTTGCCCTGTTCTGTGGCAGGGGCAGTTGCAGGGGTGCGTTGGGGTGATAGAAAGCACCTGAGGTGAAAGGCTAACTCCCAGAGTCACAGGGCTGAAAGGAGATGGGGACACTTCCATCCTCAGTACTGGTTTCCAGTCCTTGAGGAATGTGGTGACATTTCCTTGCTATTTCATTTTGGCCAAAAGAGGCTAAACTCGAGCTGGAAGCAGTAGGACCACAGGAACCCACGTCACGCAGGAAGTCCCTGAAGAGGGCCCTCCCCACGGAGGAGGGAAAGTTACCCTTCCTCCTCCTTGGCTGCAATACCGCCCCTGCTACTTCTGATACCTGTCAGTCGTCCTGAGCTATCTGCAATTCTACTCATTCCCATTCCTAAACTTGATGATCCTCTGTGTGCCGGGAGGTCTTGGAGAAGAGCCCAGGCCCCAGCAGGATCCATCATGTGCCACACCACAGCAGCCTGTCTATGTGCTATCAGCACTTTAGCATATCATCTCTTTAAGCCACACGAGCACACAGCCCCCCTCCTCCCCCGCCGCCGCAGGTAGGTCCTACTGTCCTGTGCTACCAGTGACAAAACTGAGGCTCAGACAAGGCTCAGGTTCTACACGATCACACAGATAATAAGGACCAGGCAGGAATCGAACCTATGGCAGTGTGACCCTAGGTTCTGACCTCCTGTTCATTCAGCGCCTCTGCCTTCACAGTGATCTCAGCAAGAGCATATGCAATGCTCACACCACGATCTGGGCAAGGCAAAGCTGAGCCCCGAGCCTTTCTGCCAGAGACCTGTGGGAGAGTTGTGGGATTTATATGCACCCAGGCCCACATTTTAGACCTTGGAGTGAGGCTGCCTTACCACCACCCATCTGTCAGGCTGATGAGGCTTGCAGCCAGGGCCCAGCTGTGCTCCGCCCACTCCCACCCTCATCCCAGCCACACAGAGACCAGGGCCTTGCTCCAGGGCCTCTTATGATCCCTGATGTGGTTTTTTTTAAAAAAAAAAATCAGATGGCAAAAGAGGCACCAGGGGCTTCTTCTATATGACTTTTTAAATGGAAACATCACATACCATAAAATTTACCCTTCGAAATATATGATTCCAGAGGAGGGGTACATGGCTCAGTTGATAGAGTACTTGCTTAGAAAGACAGATCCCCAGCAGGGACTATACTGGTCGTTACATACATGTAATCCCAGCACCAGAAAAAGAGGCGGGAAGAGCAGAAGTTTTAGGTCAAAGTTTCAGCTACACAGGTTCAAGAGCAGCCTAGGCTAGAGATAATCCTTCTCCAAAAAAAAAAAATGATAACATAGGTTTTAGTATATTTACATCCTCGCGCCGTCATCACAGCTGCCTAATTTCAGATGTTTTCCTTCTTCCTAAAGAAATCCCACAGTCATTAGCCAACACCTCCAGCCTCTAACAACTTGGACTTTACTGAACACCTCTATGGGTCAGCCCTTCCAGAAATCTCACTCAAGTAGATCATAAGACCGTCTTTGTTACTGTGTTCTTTTAATCCATCATGGGGCGGAAGGCGCAGCTCAGTGGAGGAGTGCTTGCCGAATTAGCATCACATTGTCAAGGGCCATTTATTGTGGACTGACAGCACTCCACTGTGTGTCTAGATCGCATCGTGTTTATCCCTTCTCAGTTGAGGGACACTTCGGCAGTTTCCATCTTGGACTCTGAGGAACACTGCTATGAATGCTTGTAGACCTAGTAGGGTTTCTGATAGCTTTCATCAGCTTCCCAGCTATCTCACTGCACCCCTAGTGCCTTGCATGCTAGGCTCAGGGCCTGGGAGAAATTGGCCAAACTTTCTGGTGTAGCTCATGCCCTGTACAGGATTCCTGGCCAAGGAAGGCAATGAAAATGAAAGCCAGTCAGTTGCCTCTGCACCTTTATGGTGCTGCCAACCACTGCACAGATGTTCTTTGCATTCTCCACCATCTTCCTGGACAGGAGGGCTCTGTGCGAACAAAGCCTTGAAGGAATTATATTCATGGGGGTCTTGCCACCAGGTCACTGGCAGGACCCACCTGTCCTCTGGATCTAGACATAGTGATTCATTCTACAGAAAGATTGTAGTCTCTTGAGTAGGACACAGCACTTGGTGGCTAGAGGACCTGGCGTGAGTTCTTTGACCTCTTTAAAGCCTATTTCCTCTGATAAAAATTTCCTCTGATAAGAATGTGGCATGCAGCTTGAGTGGGCCGTAGTGAGGATAGAGCATGATAAGTGTGAGATAGTTCAGTTGACACAGGCTCAGCTACTGACTCAGATGCTTCCAGTATCCTCTGGAGGTCCTTATATGACTTGTCTTATACTGGTTTGAAAAATCAACAACATGACCTAACGTTCATTCTTGTTTTCTGCTACTTTTTCTTCTTGCTCTTATTGTCTGAAGTTCCATGATTCAAATGTCTGTTTTAAAATTACTCTGTGAGAAGCAGGTACCTACGGAAAGGCCACGAGGCCATCAGTCATTCCCAGTTTGTCCTGAATTAGTTCAAAGTCAGATTTTCTACTTTACCCCCCATTCAGCTAAGATTATAGTTGCATGTACAGAATGTCCATCTCTGGTGGAGAACACTTTGTTAACATGGTATCTTTTTTTTTTAAAGATTTTATTTGTTTTATGTGTTTAAGCACACTGTAGTTATCTTCAGATACACCAGAAGAGGACGTCAGATCCCATTACAGATGGTTGTGAGCCACCATGTGGTTACTGGGAATAGAACTTAGAACCTCTAGAAGAACTGCCATGCCAGCGCTCTTAACCGCTGAGCCATCTCTCCAGTCTGTTAACATGATATCTTGAGAAGTCGAGCTAGAATGGGTTGCCAGAGGAAGATCTAGAAGTTGTGTTACATTTCCTAGGCCCTGTCTCCTTTAATGCTGCAAGGAATGCTTTATCTATATCATCAAAGACATGTTCAGGGAACTTGATCTTGAAGACCTAGGGGCCTGGATGTCCGAAATGCAGAATCCTGACTGTGTGATGATACAAGAGACTAGGATGGATGAGAAGTGCTGAGTAGTGAATGGGAGACTTCACAAAGGCAGCGAGATGGCTTAGCACTTAAGGGGCCTTCCACCAGCCTGACAGCCTGAGTTGGGCAATCCCAGAACAAACAGGGTAGAATGAGAGAACCAACTCCCATAGATTGTCTTCTGACCTCCACATATTCACATACATAGACACTTGAACACACACACATGCACGCGCGTGCACACACACACACACACACACACACACACACACACACGGGGAGGGGGTTGTACACACAATACCAGAGCATCAGGAAATGAGTTTGGGAGGCAGATAGACATGAAATGGTTCCACTTGCTCTATGGCTTTCAACAGGTCAGTCAGCTTCCCTAGCTCTGAGTTCCTCTTCCTAAGGCAGATAGAACAATGCCTGCTGTTATAATTTTGTTTCTGTTGCTCTGGTTAAATATCCTGGAAAAAGGCAATTTAGGAAAGAAAGAGATTTATTTCAGCTTATGACTCCGGGTTACATTTCATCATTATGAAGAAGTCAAGGCAAGAACTTCAAATAGCTAGTCATTTCATATCCACAGTCAAAAGCAGAGAGGAATGGATGAGGGAGTTTGCTTGCAGGTTAGCTTTCTCCTTTCTAGTATAGTCTGGGACCCCATGCCTAGGGAATGGTGCTACCCATAGTTGCCTGCGTCTTAAGAGAACAACATCCCACCACACACACACACATGTGGAACTCTCTTCCCAGGTGATTTGAGATTGTGTAAAGTTGACAAAGCTAGCTATGTGTTGAAGATGATTGGTGATGTATTCTAAAGCAGAATGGCTAGCAGCAGAGATGAACTAGCCTGGTTAGAGATACAGGGAACATGGGCCCTGCGACTGACTCACTGCCCCTTACTACTTGGGTAACTACAGCTGGTTGTTACACTCTCCAGAGATTTTTTTTTCATATGTGACATGAGAACAAAGCCTAACTCCTAGGTGCTTTGGCAGCACACGGTGAGCACATAGTGGGAATTCTATACATTGTAAAAGGCATCCAGCCATTGTGGGTATTCATGGGGATAGTAACTACTGTCAGCGATGGAACGCATTCCCATAGACGTCTGTATAACTTTATAGGAATCTGCTTGAAAGCATAGGAAGGCTGATGGAGTTCAACAGAAAGAAGGTCAGAACCATCAGATCACCCTGCACTGAGTGACATGTGAGGGCAACACTGTAGAGCCCAGTGCTCTAGTCTTTTTAGAATAGTGAAGTCATCACTAGGTAACCTGCAAGTGGAGACCAGTCAGGGCCTTTGGCCAATCCATGTCTCCAAGGCATAGCTGGGGTAAGGCACTGCTATCTTTACACACCTGCCCCTTCTTGGGCTCCAGAGGGATAGGCTGGGCTCTGGGACTCTTTACATTCTAAGCAGGTTGGAGGTGTTTAATTACAGGGCTTGGAGAGAGGACCTGACATTTAGGGTGGACTTTAAGGATGGTTTGGGATTGAGTGGATTGTGGATGGTCATTTTTGGGTGGCAATCATCTCTCAAGGAATCATCTTTAACTGTTGTCTTAACGTCTTAATTGTTGTTGGCAGAGGAACTAAACCTTCCCCTCAGAATGTTCTCATCATGAAATTCTCTTCATCCCTGCTCTGACGCTGGAGTTTGATGACCCACACGGTACCTTGGCATGACTAAAATGGGAGGCAGAAAGCTGTCTCGCTGTGTTCTTCACTACACCCATCTCTTGATGCCAAGGAGACTTAGGCCTCAAATTTCTGCTATAGTGTGAGACTATTCTCCCACCCACTACTCACTGGACTGAAGAGAAGCTGCCTTCTGACTCCCAAGGGAGGATAGCTGAGTGTTGGAGCATGAGAGGCTCAGGGTACTCCACAGGACACTAGTGGCTTTTAGAGATGCCCTCTAAAAAGTGTCATAAGACATATACCACCTCACAGCATCCCTAAGAAACCTGAGACACTGGTTAGGAGAAAACACACATGTACACACGACTTAGAGCAGTCTTCAAGGATGCAGAAAAGGAAGCCCTTCAGGAAAATGGAGCAAGATACACCTTCACAGAGGGCATGGGGCTCCAGCTGGCTGCCAACAAACAACCTGTAGTTTTTTCAGAGCTAGGGCATTATGCGTCGATATGATTTCTCTTTCCTTCTCTAATCTCTTTTTAACAAACACACAGAGAATATAACAGGCACTACCCTCAGGACCCTGAGGCTGGTAGAATGATTTCCTAACTTTGCAGGAGGAAAAAAAATGAGAGGCAAGTCCAGGATCCAAACCATGTAGAAAACTATGTTCTTACCCATACTCACAGGGCCACCTCTCTGGCCCCTCTACAGAAGCAAGGTATCTTGATAGACTGTTAAGTATCCCCTCCTGCCTGCCCCTCAAATAGTCAACAGTTAATCAAGGAACAGCAGTAGTGTGGCTTGCGTCCAGGAAGAATTCCTGAGGGTCTGAATCAGAATCACTGCCCATCCTCCTTTGTACCTGCAGACACCTGCTCCCAAATCTCCACATAAATTCATTCAACAAGTACATACCCCACACTTAGAGTGGGTCAGGCATTCTCTGTGCAGATGGGGAAGGAGATAAAGAGAAACATACCATTCCCTTTTCTCAAAAAACTGACAATCTGTCTCTTTGGGGTGGCAGATAACAAAACACCCTATAGTGGGAGGCAATCTAAGGAAGCGCTTGAGTCTGGAAGGAGGAGACTGGGTGGGATAAAGATGAACAGAAGCAGGCACAGAAGCACGCTAAGAAGAACCATTCTCATTACAGTGTGGTGAATGAGTTGAAATAGAAACCAGAGAAAGAACAGCTTGTAGACTGAAAAACAGGAAGTAGGATATATTCACAGTGGAAAACTATACAGCAGCAAAAACAAATAACTATGGCCACTCAAAACTGTGAATGAACAAATAATGTCATTAGTATAATGTTTGAAACCCAGACAAATTGCTGTACGTTCCTATAGTCCCAGCACTCAGGAGTTGGAGGCAGAAGGACCAGAAGTCCGAGGTCATCCTCAGTTATGCAGTGAGTTCATAACCAAGCTGAGCTGCATGAGACCCTGTCTCAAAGAAAACCAACCAACCAACCAAACAAACAAACAAACAAAAAACAAGACAAAACTGAGCCATCATGTTGCAGGATAGAATGAATGCATACAGAATGACCTACAGAAAAGCAAGGAAGTGATTTTCATAAAAATTCTTTGGGAGAGTGGCTGGAAGGAAGCAGACAAAACTCCCAGGGTGGGAGCAGTCTCCCATCTTTTGACCTAAGAGTGGATGGATGGGTATGGAGCATTTGCTGGGTGGCGGGAGGTGATGCTGTGCTGCTTGGCTCTCTGTGCCTCTCTTTGTGTGTTTAAAGGATAGGAGTAAAAACAAGAAAGAGTGAGCATCCTAAACATGGCAAGTGCTACCAGAGGAAACCCATTGCTGATTGGGCTTGCCTCAGTCAAGCAAGGCCTGCTTGTCTGCTTGCACGATTGTTTGCTTGCTCTGTCGTCTCTGAAATCAGGGTGTCTCTAGCATCAGTGTCATGCTAGATGTGACACCCTATGGTCATTTCAAAGTTCTGCCCCTACTGGGTGCCTCCCTTTGGGACCCAGGCTCTCCTGAGCATGGTGTTCCCATAGGACGAAGACTCCAAAGCAAGCCCATGGTTTTCAAGAGGGGGAAAGCAAGAAAGGTTTGGTAGGCTCTAGAGTAGGTCTGGGGAAAGGAAAGCCCAACTCCTTACTGAGTCTGCTGTCAGTGTGGGCTCCACTGATACCCATAGGCTGATGTTGCCCACATCACAGGTCCCTTGGGGACCCAGTCAACCACATGGTGAGATCCACATGGGCAAGGAAAGTAGAAGGGTCATCACGGGGTAACCTTGAATAAAAGAAGTAGCCAGAGATACAAAAACCAGTACTGGATTTGTTTCTTCTGACGAGAGTTCATTCTTCAAACTAAAACCTACTTCAGTGTCCTTTGAACCCAAGGAGACAAGAGTTGTAGAGGTATAGAAAGGGTAGAAATGGGAGAACTGTAGAGGAGGGTTTTTTTTTTTTTTTTTTTTTTTTTTTTTTTTTTTTTTTTTTAGGTTAGTTTGCAGAGGGAGCCAAAAGGCACCTGCTTACTGTATATGCTTCAAGTTCCTCGTCTTGAGTGTTCAACGGGAGGAGTCTGAGAGGCCTCTATGTATCTGTAAGAATATAACACTCTTGTTCTGTCAGCCCATTATGTCACTCTGAAGTCCAAGATGTGGGTACTTTTTTTTTTTTAACTTCCATGTTAACCAGAGAAAGCTAAGGACAAAAGACACAGAATGAGTAGCCAAGGCCCAACAGCCACCAGATAGTGGGACAAGACTCCTGCTCCTCAATCGCTCTTCACTATCAAGAAACCTTGCCCAGTTGAAGTCTTCAGGCGGGTACTCAGAAGGATCTGGACTTTGCTAGTCAGGGCTATACCTTTTCCAAGGAAGGTTCATTCACTTGGAGGCAGCTGTAGCTTGGGCCCTTCCTTTTGGCCTTCGGCAGAACTCCTCCAGCTGGTGATCATAGGACAGCTTCCAGGGGACAATGCTCATCTCCTAAGATCTCATTTCACTCCCTCTCTTGTCCTTGGCCTCAAGCCTTTCCAGTTGTGCTAAAAGTAGCACTGACTCAATTGTGGTCTGTCTGGTGCCAGGACTATTTTGATTCTGTCCTCAGGAGTCATGTGGTCTGAGGCGTGTGCAAGCTGGACTGCTCCCCGGGACTCGGCTGTGGTGCCAGGAATGTTCTGGCCCACACACCTGTTCCTAAAGCTGGGCTAAGTGTTTCTTCTCATCCACAGCCTCCACCCTGTGCCTCCTGAGACGGTACACTGGAATGGAGAGGTGGCGGGAGCTGTTAGCAGGGGTACTCATAGTGTAGGAGGTCTAAAATCCCATCCATCGCAGAACACTAGATGAGTATTGAGCCATTGTCATTCTTCAAGAAGGCGGAAATATGTCGATCTGTGTTTAAGATACTCTATACTTCAGGGCCAGAAGCAGAGCCTCCTTAGAGACAGGAAGCCTCATCCTTCCACAGTAGACTAGGATTCTTCCCTCTGTGGGGCCCTAACAGGGGAATAGATGCCCATCCAACTAAGTCATGGTATAAGGCTCCTACCTTAAAGGCTTCTATCTCCTCTACTGGAGTAGTTTGGTTATTCTTCAAAGCCCAGTTCGGTCCCACTCCCTAGACATTCTCCCCTACCAAACCAATCCACTCTTCTCCTATGACCCAAAGAGCCTTGGTACAGATTACCTACAAAGGAGGTACTCCACCCCCACCCCCACTCCTCCTTTCAGCTGTGAACTCCTAACTTTCAGGTGTCTCTGACTTCTAGCACTCAGGAAGCAGCAGACATCCAGCCTGTGTAAGCTGATGACCCAACACGGCTCAATCTCATCCACATGACCTTCTTGTCCTGTCTGTTGACTTGTATACTCATACACATTGAGGTCATAGGACATGAACACCATTCATATGGCTGGTCTGGACACTATTGAGGTAACTTCTTATGAGCCAGAGTTCCTGCCTACGAGCAGCCCATAGCTTCCTGCTGGCTATTGATGCCCCTGTATGAGGAGCGAGATGCATTTATTCAGAGGCCTTGATGTCCACCTGGGCCTAAGGGAGCTGAAAAGGCCTCCTTGAGGATTTGCCCTGTGACAACGTTTCAGTGGTGCTCAGAAATGTCTGCAGTGGGAAGATGAGAAGACATCAGTAGTAGCTCAGAATTGGAGGACATGGGGACTAAAAGGCTGTCATATGTTTTTGTTGTGTGGTCAACTCACACACCTGCAAGTTCTACATCATGTAGACTAAACTGAGTATGGATTGAAAATACTTGAAAAAATTGCACCAATCATGTACAGATTCTTTTTTCTTAACATTGTTTCCTTAAGGAATATGGTATAATGACTATTTATTTCTACATGGTTATCTGAAGTATTATCAGTAATCCAGAGATGATATTTGGCACCAAGGAGAATATGGATGGCCACCATATACTCTCTTCCTCTGAGCTTCTATAATGCTCAGTGCCCAGTTCTGCATAGGATGTATGTAAATACTGTGCTACGTCATGGAATGAGATTGGGCCATCCATAGGTACTGCTGTCTGTGAGAGTTTTTGAACCAGTTCTCCATAGATAACAGGGGGAGATTCTGGCAGCCATTCTGGCTTAGCTCCTTCCTGTGACCCCCGTGAAGTAGGATGGGAGCATCACCAGGGTCCCTGCCTGTCCATCCCTACACGACCTGATATTTCCCCTTACGGCCTCCCTCTGCTCCCTTCCAATTAGCATGAAATTGGCTCTGGTAACACTGGTGTGCCTTCCTCCTTGTTAGACTCTGAATATTGCATGAATCACGGGATCAGATACCCTGGTGTGGTGGTCAGGGTCAGAGGTGTGAATTGAAGCAACACCTGAATCTGATTGCTTTAGTCAAGGAACATGGAGGCCAGCGAAGAAACTGCTTTCCTTTGTCACTGCTAACGCCGGCGCTTCCAAGGCTGCAACACTCCAACTGCTCCCTCCGTGAGCTTTAAACAACTTGCCCAAGTCACCCCATCTTCTCAGCAAGACCTCTTTGAGAGTATTTAATCATTACACAGCTTAATACATTTGATTCAGTGAAGTTAAATTTATGGAAGCATTTCAAAGGGTTAAAAGGTCCTACAGCAGTAGTGTACCAGTGTATATATCCTGTCTCTACAGATGCTTAGTATAAATCTGGACACATAGTATATATAAATAACAATTTAGATTGTATTAATCCATCCCCTTCCCCATAAACTACCTACGGAGGCCTTTGGAGACCATTGTGAATCCTAGCTCTCAGAATGCCTGCCTTCCTGCCAGATCAAGTGAGAGTCAAGGGGAAAAGGGCCTTGCGATCAATACTGTACTGACTGTAGAAACCACCCTGGTCTCCACTGTATGGAACTGTGCTGGGGGAGCCTAGGGCATGTGGGAGCCTCTGTGTATACTCCAGACACATTGTCCTCAAGAGCAAACATTACCCTTTCCCTAGTTCTGGCTCCCAACCCTGAGCTGTGTCCATGTGTTGGGTATGAACACCAGGACAATCTGGCCACTGTGTGCCCACAATTCCTCATTAGCTGTTCTTTCCTTTCAGCACCCCTACCCCACCGAAGACGAGAAGAGGCAGATTGCAGCCCAGACAAACCTCACCCTTCTACAAGTAAACAACTGGTGAGTTGGCATCACCTGCCCACAGGCTCTCAGATCCAGGAGCACATGCTTGGCAAGGGAACTCGGAACAGGGAGAGGAGATAGAGTGCCCAGACCTACCTTAGCCTCAGTTCCACTGCCAGGCCAGGCCTCTTCCCTTGTGGGCTAGATACAAGGAGCCAGAGTCAGTCTGGCCTGGGCTTCAACTGTAGCTTCATAGCGCCCTCTGCTGGGAACTTGGGTCAAGCACATTCATAGAAACGTCATGCGCTTGGGGGTGGGGAGGAGACACTGCCAGAGAATCTGAGCTCACCAAGCCCAATAGAGACAGACCGGAGGGAGGGTCTTGCATCAGATACCAAAAGTACATCCAGCAGTGGTTATCTGGTCTACCCAACTCCATGTGTGCTGAGACCAAAACATTTTACAAAATAAGCTAGGAAGGAAGAGGGAGGGAGAGATGCCTTTCTGAGCCCACAGGCATGGCGGTACCCTTGTCTGCTTCTGGACAAGATGGATGGAAGGTACTAGACCCTAAAGCTGGGCCTCTGCTATAAGTCCAGAAGTTGGTGATGCTCCCACAGCCCTTCCCTTTTCTGTTCAAGTCTGGTGGAGCTTGAACAGGAATTTCAGACAGTTCCTCATGCATTCTTCCCATGCTATCTTTGATCACTGAACCTTGGGTAATTCACAAACTCCTCACACATAGAGGGTTTTTACCTGTAGACTGGTACACCTGTCCAAAGACATTTGGGGGACAGTTAACTGTCACATCTGCTCACCCCTAACACTACCCATGCGACCCAGATGGTGTCTAATCAGGTCTTCCCCATCACCCCTGGGCAGGTTCATCAATGCCAGGAGGCGCATCCTGCAGCCCATGCTTGATGCCAGCAACCCAGATCCTGCTCCCAAAGCCAAGAAGATCAAGTCTCAGCACCGGCCTACCCAAAGATTCTGGCCCAATTCCATTGCTGCTGGAGTCCTGCAGCAGCAGGGTGGCACCCCAGGGACGAACCCCGATGGTAAGACCAGGCCTAAGGATGCTCTAGGTTGGGGCTGGTGAGGCCCCTGGGAAGCAAAGATTCAAGGGTGAATGTCTCCTTACCCGGGGTCCTGTCATGGCTTTCCACAGTGCTTTGTCCCAGTTTTTCAGAAAGCTTAATAAGAAGGGATGTTCTGTGCACACTTTCAGCTTGTTTTTGTTATTGCTATTGTCTGCCTTTTGTTTTGTATGAGACAGGATCTCATGTAGGCTGGCCTCAAACATCCTATACCGCAGAGGTTATTCTGTATTCTGATCCGCATGCCTCTGTTCTCTTAGTGCTGGGTTTCCAAGTACGAGCCCCAGCACTCAGCTCTCTTTAGCCAACTTAAAGCAAGCTCACGAAGGAATGGGAGAGGGCGGTCCTTGGAGTCAGTGGCTGCTCAGAAGAGCCCCTTTCTTCTCGCTCCTCATACTCCCGAGTTTCCCAGTACAGTCAGTATCTGCTTAGCTCTCCAAGGGCAAGGCCATCTATAAATACCAAGGCAGGCAGCTGGTTTGTGAACAGGGGCCGAGAGAAGCTTTGTTCTTCCAGTTTCTCCATCACACCCTCCATACATGTTCCCCAACATGCTGGCTTCGATAAACAAGGAATAATTTAATCAGCAAGACATTTCTGAAGTTGGTGAGTGAAGACAGCCGTGTGGGCACCAGGGTGGAGACACCCGTGCTCACGCATATCTGCGTGCGTTTGTCTGTACGCAGGATCCCCTGTGACACGTCGCCATCTGCTGAGGTAGATTAGGAATAAATAGAGGAGGTGCTGGGCAAGCTTTCGGTGCTGACGGGGTCTGGAACCCATGACTTAGAAGAGGACGAAGATGAAGACAAGACTCAGTTTCCTCCTCTTCAGAATTCTGTTCGGAGTTCCTGCTTTACAAGAGTAGTTAGAAATTTTAATTAATTGATTAATTAATTAATTAAAAAGTGCTTCCTATACTTATAGAGAGACTCCTGGGCATGCTGTCTGGGATGGTCCAGAAGCTAAGCAGTGGAGGGATAGAAAGCTTCATGTTAATGAATTGTCTCACTTGGGGTTTGGCGCTCTTACAAACAAGGGCCTCACTATGGCGTGGGCCAGCCCATCTACCCTGTCCATCACTAAGGTCACTGGGCCCAAGCAACAGCCCTTGCTTTGTCCTAACCATTGTCCTCTCCTGTGCAGGTTCCATCAACTTAGACAACCTGCAGTCGCTGTCCTCAGACAATGCCACCATGGCCATGCAGCAGGCAATGATGGCTGCACATGATGATTCATTGGATGGGACAGAAGAAGAGGATGAAGACGATATGGAGGAGGAGGAAGAGGAGGAGGAGGAGCTAGAGGAGGAGGCTGATGAACTACAGACGACGAATGTCAGCGACCTGGGCTTGGAACACAGTGACTCCCTGGAGTAGTCAGGCAGCCCGGATGGCACTGGTCACCGGGCAGGAAAGGAGTGTTGTCATCAGGAGGGTTCAGGGTGGGGGGAGGGGATACGGGCAGGCAGCACTAAGAAAGTTGGGCCCTAACTTCCCTGAATCATAGCCAGAGGAAATGCAGAGGAGACACCCTGTTCCTTTCCAACCACCAAGCTTCAGTGAAAACCTAGTCCCAGACCCTCAGACTGCAGAGCACTCCATTGCTGGGGCCAGTCAAACAGCCTGTGAAGATGGACAGTGTGAGATCTGGACTCACCAAATACCAGAGGACAGATGACACCCCTGGCTCCACTAGGAAAAGGATTTGATTTGTTTACAAGCACCGCCCTGAGAGGTGGACAGGTGCTGTTTGCAGAGCGGACCTTTGCTAAGGGGCAGACTTGGGAGAGAAGGATGAGAAAGGAGTCTAACATTTCCCCCCAGGAGAATTTGCGCTCCCTTGAAAGATGCTCATGCACAGGGGCGGGGAACCCAAATGCATAACCAGTGGCCAGAGGAGTAGGAAGGCCTGAGACAGCACCACACACTGCATATCAGAGTGGGACATGGACTGCACGGGGCTCTAACTTGCCCTACCAAGGCCCTGTCTCTTGGCACAGCGGTCATGGACTAAGGAGAGGGTGAAGGAAACCAAAGAGACTTCTCCCTCTCTTGGAAATATATTGTTGGTGGGTCCAACCTGAAGAGGTTAAGAGCAACTCTCCATCTGGGTCAGCTCGAGGACCAAGCAGGTGGCAGAACCTGGATCAGGAGCCATGCTAAGATGACTGTGGGGATCACAGCAGTTCCTAGGGGATTACATCACAGCTCCTGTAACAATAGGACCATGGTATCTTATTAGATGCACCTACCCTCAGATGGAGTTCTTCAGAAACCCCAGCCCCCTCCATAAACCTTTAAAGAGGTGGGGCTGGGGGTTCTTTCCACTCCACAGGTCTCCGTGGTATCCCTCTGCTCCCAAGCTGGCACTACCAGCTTCTGGCCTCCTCCTTCATTCTATTCTCCAGAGAAGGCAGAAGAAACATTGGAAAGAAGTGTTGTCCCCACGGGAAGCCAGGGTCTGAAGAAGGTGCTACTGCCTTCAGCACTCACCATGTCAGGGGCATAGCGGCCCGCTGATCCACACACACCATTGTGCTTGGCACCAGAGGAACTGGGGGTTCCTGGGAGGAAGCTTCCTACCATCTGCCCTCACACACACCACAATTGGCCTCTGCTCCTCCTGTCCCCTCCCACCCTATGGCTGTGAAAGACAGGACTGACCACATGTGTGTTTTCCATTGGGTTCAATGTGATGGGTGTGCAGTTTCATTTGTGAATGTGCATTGGCCATCTCCTTCAGTGCTAGGATGTGAATGGCTATCTGACTCAACCAGAGGGGACCCTTAGGGCCTTCTGAGCCTTCTCCTCCTCTGCCTGGTTGGGTGGAGCAAAAGGATAGTCACTTTTCTGAGGTCTCCCGGAAATGAATGTATTTCTCCCCCAAAAGAGCTGATATTTAATGTTTTACTAGGGATTTTTGAGAAACAAATAACCTTATTTATAATCTGGGTGATCCAATCATTTTTTTACTCCCTTTTGATGCCATACCTAGAGGAAAGGCAAGCTTTTTGGCGTGAGACTTTTGCAACCCGCAGTGGGATAAAACATGTCCTCTTCTGGTCCGTTTTTCTCGTTAAACTACATACATCCACACGTAAATTTTTCCACTCAGCACCATGACAAGCTCCCTACTCAGCATGGACATGTGTGCATACGTGCACATGGATACACATGCCCACATTCTCCCTTCCAGCCCCTTCCACCTGCCTAATGTTACGCAACCTCCTTCTGATGTATCCACCAAACCAGTACTGAATGTGGCCGCGAATTTTCAGTAAACCTTATCACCTACCGAAATACTGATGCACCGGTCTCTCTTCTTGTGACCACCTTAGAGGTCCCTTAGGGCCTCAGTGGGATCCTGGGCCAGACAGAAACTGGGCCCAGACAGATCCTGGGCCCAGCATCTACTGCACTGAAATGACCACCCTCAGAAAGGGACAAAGTAGAGGGCTTTTGGAGTGACTTTTGTTAGCCTGTCTGGAAGGAAGGATGGTCCACTCTAACACATCTATCTGCTTTTTGTGTGTCTAAGAGCCTAGAGAGGACAGAGAAAGCTCTGTACTGCCCTCTCCTGACAGTTCTCTGCACTGCAGGTGAGAGCTCACTTCCTCAGCCCTCCTCCCATTCAGACCTTTGTATTCCTGCAGCCCCAGGACTTTATCATCCAAGCTGGTGCTGGCACAGCCTGCACGTCTCTCATATACCTACCGTCCTTTGACCCACTGGCAGAAAATGCTTGGAACCTGAAGAGAGGTGTAGCCTGGGCTGCAGCTTTAACCCTGACACTATGTCCAGGACAGGGTCTGTCCCAGAATCCCAGAGGTCATCTCTGCACTCCTTAGAGTCAGGCCAAGATGCAGAAGGGGTCAGAAAAGTCCAAGACGATTACAAGTCCATTACAACCTCACCTCCCCAAACTGGAAAGATGAAGAGCTAAGCACTGTAGAGCACATATGTTGTCCTAACCTTCTGAAGATGGAGGCAGGGGATCAGAAGTTCAAGGCCATCCTGGTCTTATCACCAGTTACAACACAGCCTGGAATGTGTGAGACCTGTCTCAAAAAATAAAACATAAGTAAAAAGAGAGGATTTGGGGAGACTTTATTATCATTTTAAGCAGAAGTTTCCAAGGAACACACACACACACACACACACACACACACATTCAAAGGACTGAAGATAAATGGCTCAGCAGTTAAGAGTGCTTGCTGCCCTTACAGGGAGAACCCAAGTTTAGTTCTCAGCATGAACTCTAGTCAGCATACATTTCTCTGATCTCTGTAGGTACCAGACAAGCACATAATACATGTAACATGCATGTGGGCACTCAAACATACAATTAAAATTATATATGTGTGTGTGTGTGTGTGTATGTGCGTGCATACACACACACACACACACACACACACATATATCAAGAAAAAAAAATCCCATGACCAAATTACCTGGATACTGTTAGCTGAAGTAAATATCAACCACTTCAGCCCAACATTCTTAGCTATATAAACCATACATTGTGTGCAATGCACATCAGTATAGTCAAAGCTCAGAAAGGTCCTGCAGGAAAGAAGACTGTTTAACTTTAGTTGGCCCTTATAATCATTTGCTACTGTTTCTGCTTCCTATTTTCAAGTCCCATATATTAAAGATTCTGCAGAGTCCACATCAGAAAACATGGCCCAAAGAAATTAGACTAGAATGGTTCTCCCACGCAAGGTCTTCCATCCTGGGTTGCCATCTTTCCAACCATGCTCCCAACTAAGAGGGGTTTGTGGTGTGGGCGGCTGTGTTCTCAGGAGGCAGCAAGTACTTTGCATAATCCAGATGCTACTCAACCCAAGAGATGTTTCCTGTGATAATGACAGAGAAAGGATATGGGAGGTGGGGTGGGATGAATTCCCTTAGCTCAAAGCCAAACTCTGATACTAGGGTCCAATAAACTGTTCAGTCTAGTTCGGCCCTTAACTCCTAGCCCACCAGGAAGGCCCTTTCAGGCTTGTAAATCCTACTGGAGACTGAAAACAAACATCCTCCACCCAGAAGCCCCTCAGCTGATTTACACAGGCCAGATGCCGGCAATGGCTGGCAGCCTGCAACCTGCTCAGTCTTGATTCTAATGAGTTCTCCGTTGTTTCAGTACACACTAGTTAAAACCCTTCTGTGTCCTGGACTCTGCTCTACACACCAGGAATACAACTATGGGCAATGAAACCCTTCCAGGGAACTTGCATTCTAATAGACTGGCTTAGAGCACAAGCTGAGTATTCTGGGACATTGATCTCTAACTTTATCACAGCTGCTCAGGTCAAATGTGGTTTGCTCCAAACAGTTGCTTTTAAGATTTTCTGCACAAGCATAAGGTGGAGGATTACACATCTAAACATGTGAGATTCCTGGTCGCTCCTAAAAGTCAGGCAGTTTGGGACCCACATTCCTACATGCCTGTGATTGAGGCAACGGAATAACTGCTGCTCTGAGATTCACTCTCCAAGTTATGACACCCCCACTCTTGTGGTAGCTCACCTCGGGCTATGCTGGAACTGTCCTTATGTAGCTGGTTAGTTATGCATTCTTTCCTTTCTCTATGATATCTAATTTGGTTAGAGTGTTTAGGTGTTTGGTTTGGTTTGGTTTGGTTTGGTGGTATCAGGGCTTAAACCTAGGGCCTTGAAAATGCTAGGCAAATGTCCTATCACTGAGTGATCTACCAATTCCCCCCACCCCTTCACATGTGTGTGTGTACTGAGCTTTATCCCAATTTTTTCTGTGTGTTTGTGTTTCAGTTTTGTTTTTCTTGGTCTCATTAAGGGACCGGAACAGTTATGTATACCAGGCTAGCCCCGAACTCACTGTGCAGTACAGGCAACCTTTAATTCTTCATCCTCCTATCTCAGACTCTAGTGCAGGGATTATATAGGTGCACACCACTGTGCTGAGCTAAATAATGTTTTATAAGAAAGGGAGTATTCCTTTAAACCCATTTCTTCATCAAAAATTAGAAAGCAAGATGGTCCAAGGTCTCTGCCTTAGAAACAAAATACTAGAAAAAATATATTGGTAGAAATGCAGATAGTCCTTTGTTGTGGTAAATCTCCAACCTAAATAAGCCCATGCAATGAAAACAACTCAATAGGAATACAAGCTGTGCAGACCTAACTGGGCAGACCTAACACTACACTACTCTTTTTTTTAAAGATTTATTTATTTATTATATGTAAGTACACTGTAACTGTCTCCTGACACCCCGGAAGAGGGCATCAGATCTCATTAAAGGTGGTTGTGAGCCACGATGTGGCTGCTGGGATTTGAACTCAGGACCTTTGGAAGAGCAGTCAGTGCTCTTCACCACTGAGCCATCTCTCCAGCCCTTTAATTTTATTTTTTATTTTTTTCCACTACACTACTCTATCCCCAGCTATGAGATCCCTCATAACTTGCAGTTCTCCAGGCCATGTGCTTCTCTCCATTTTCCTTCCTCCTCCTCCTTCTCTTCCTCCTCCTCAGTCTTCCTCTCTCTCTTCCTCTCTCATTCTCCCGAAAACTTTTCAGCTCCACCGTCCCTCCCACTCCCCAATCACTGGCTCTAGCCTTTATTTTACAAGTTAAAATGGGGAAAATGTTCACAGGAAGTCACCTGAGTACTCCTCCAGTCCCAGGCAGCTCCTCTTGGGGAAGCAGAATTAGCATCAAAATACAAACTGCTCCAGGGCAAATCCACAGCAGCCTTTACTTGCAGGGAACACCTTAGCTCTTGTGCCCCACCTGCCATTATGAACTTGACTGGTGATCATGAGCTTTGGGGGAACAAAAACTACCATAACCAGTGTTTCCCCAGGAACATTGCTCATAGAAAATAGACTTCAGGGACCCTTGAGATGGCTCAGTGGGTAAAGAAACTTACCACCAAGCCTGACCTTTGAGTTCCATTCCTGGGGCTCACATGATTAAAAGTGAGAACGGAGCCCTTCAAGTTGACCTCTGACCTCCATACTATGACCACATATGCTATGGCATATGTGACTCCCACACAAATAAATAAAATATTTAAAAATTTTTCAGAGCTGGGCATAAGCACACACCTGAAATCCAAGCATATGGGAGACAGGGGCAGAAGGACAGAAGAGTCTGAGCCCAGTTTGGGATAATTCAGCTTTGCAGGACACCACAGGTCAGGGGTTAAATATCAAGACCAGCGGAGAGTGCTGATTGTATTGTGCTGTGTGCTTCTTGGCATCTTATTTCTAGCCCACAAACGAGGGAAGTTTTATTACACCACTTTCAAGTGTATCTTCTACTTTTCTATTTCTCAGCCTCTCTCTGGGCCAATCTCATTTAGCCCCTTTGCAAATTAAATGCATCTCATTAAACTGAACCCATTTAGGACAATGCCCTTCAGGTGTGTGCATCTTCGTACATCTTTCATTTTAAGACAAGTGTTTGATTTATTTTCATCTCATTAAACTCTTTAAAATTATGTGCATCTCATTACACTCAGCATACTGAGATGACTTATTTCAGGTGTAGACATTACACCCAGCATTACCAGGCAGGAAGATGATTTTTTTTTGTTTCATTACAAGCCTTACAATTTATGTACATCTCATTACAATCAGCCATTTAAGACAATTCCCTTCAGTTGTATGGATCTCATTATACCTTTTCATTTTCTGATTTTTTTCGTGTTATTTATACAGAAGACTCACATCAGGTGTGTATGTACCACTTCTTTTTTTTCCCCCAAAGGCTGTTTTATGTATGTGAGTATACTTGCTCTCCTTAAACATACCAGAAGGGGCACCAGATCCCATTACAGATGGTTGCAAGCCACCATGTGGTTGCCGGGAGCTGAACTCAGGACCTCTAGAAGAGCAGTCAGTGCTTTTAACCACTGAACCATCTCTCCAGCCTGTGTATGTATCTCTGTTATTCATGTGCATTTCTGGGTGGTTATTTGCATTGTTGCATTGTAAAAATATGGACTCTATCAAACTCTTGAAGGCCAGCTATTCTGTCTTGTGGTCCTCTTATGGTGGCACAGACAGGAAAATTGACTGGATTCTCTGAGTTTAGTCAAGGACTCTGAAACAATTTCCTTTATTATACAGGGACCATCCAAACCAACTGCCCGGTTGGAGAGATGGCTCAGCTGTTAAGAGCACTGACTGCTCTTCCAGAGGTCCTGAGTTCAATTCCCAGCAACCACTATGGTGGCTCACAACTATCCGTAGTCGGGTCTGATGCCCTCTTCTGGTATGTCTGAAGACAGCAACAGTATTCTCACATATAAAATAAATCTTAAACAAAACAAGACATCAACAACCACCCTTGTTTGCACATTGAGCAGGTAGAAAGTGTCTAAGTTCTTAGCATCTCCTGAAGAAGAAGCACAGATTCCCACAACACCTGGGGAATTAGATGAGTAGTACTACAACATCTAGAGGGCTACATACTTCTGCTCTACTCATCCATCCGCCCATCCACCCATCCACCCATCCACCCATCCACCCATCCACCCATCCACCCATCCACCCATCCACCCATCCACCCATCCATCCATCCATCCATCCATCCACCCATCCATCCATCCATCCATCCACCCATCCACCCATCCATCCATCCATCCACTGGGAATGGAACCTGAGCTCTGATCTCTAAGCAGTGCTCTACCACTAAGCATCCTTTAGACTTGAGTGTGAATCAGTGGGTACACTGTCAGAAGGATGTGAAAAAGCTTTGCTGACTTATGAGGAAATCTCCCAGATCCCTCTATGCCTAGTAGTTTTTGATATCTCTCCTCCAACCTTGTCCTGAAGATTCTCAGCTGGGATATACCTTAGAATTGCTCAGCAGTAGTTTTAGAGTTGAAAATCAAAAGATTTTGGAGTCTGAACCAGGAGGTGCATTTTCAATAGCACCTCTAAGATTCCACAAAAGAATCTTCAATCACTTGGTGCTGAAAATGCTGGGTGCTCTCAGCCTTGCCCCATAAAGTTTGTGTTTGCAACTCAACAAGAATCTGAGTGAATAAACAAAATCGCAGACAGAGACATTTGAGTCATTCATCCATGGTATATAGGAATCTCAGGTCTGCATGCTAAGCATGGTGTCTCCTCCCACTCACTGCCCACTGCCTTCCAGGGACAAGACTGCCAAATCACTACACAGAAACAGCATATTCCTCCATTCTCCTCCCCAGATGTGAGAGCTGAGGCAGGAAGGGTTAAGTGTGCAGATGCAGAAATGTTGCCGGACTCTGGGGCTCACCAGCTACAGGAAGCACTTCCCTGCAGGAAGTCTGTGGTGCTTCTGGTTGTCTTGAATTCATCCCCCGGTTTCCAGCTGTTCCACCCAGTCCTGACACTGGAGCCTAATTCAGGCAGCATCCCTGAGTGACTCTGGGCTGCTTCGCCTGCTTCCTTCTCTGTCACTCCACCTGTCTCCTTGCCAGTGAAAATAGAACCTTTTTTCTAAGCTCAAAATAATTCTGACTTGACACCCTTCCTTTTCCACCACTTCTTGGGGTGAACCTGCTAAGGAATCAGAATATGCACACCTCCTGCCTGCTGTTTCATCTCCTCTTCTCCAAACCTGGGGGTCCTGGAGTTCTACAATCAGCCCCAGGCCTCCCTGGCCTCTCACCAAGCAGTATTTAATATGGATAGATAGTTGGGCATCTGCTCAAACCTGTAATCTCAGCATTTAGGAAGCTGAGGCAGGAGGATCATAGCCCAATGCTAGGCCAGCTTTTGTTACATAGAAAGTTTGAGGTTAACCTGGACTACATGAGACCATATCTCAAAACAAACAAACAAACAAACAAACAAAAAACCACAGAGGCAGTGAGAGTCTATGAATTCAAGATCAGCCTCCTCTATATACATAATATGTTCCAGGTCAGCCAGAACTATGTAGAAATTAGTTTTTAGATTAGGAATATGACCCAATGGAAGAGCAAGTGTTTAGCATAGATGAGACCCTGGGCTCAATCGCAGCCCTGAAAGTAAATAGCCCTGGCTATCCTGAAACTCACTCTGTAGACCAGGCTGGCCTTGAACTCAGAAATCCACCTGCCTCTGCCTCCCATGTGCTGGTATTAAAGGTGTGTGCCACCACTGCCCAGCTGAAAGTAAAATGATTTAACCCAACATGTAGTGCAGCTAATATTCAAGTCCAAGGTCAAACACACTCCTTTTATGAGATAGTCTACCTCCCTAAACCTTGGCTTGACCAGAGCCAGCCTTCAGGGCTAAGGAAAAGAAAGACCTTTCATCTCTAAAGACCTAGGAGGTGTTTGCCTCCCTGAACAAGCCCCCACCTGTCCCCCACAATGGCCCTTGGATGAGACAGCACTCAACGATGTCAATTGCAGCCTCCCTCTGCCTTCCCACAGCAATCTCCCTTTGGGAAGCAGCAAGACAAAACCCATGTTCTCTGAACTTAGAAAACAGCTTTCCACAGATCTCTGCTGAGTGGTAGGGCAAGTTGGGAGGGCGGGGTCAAGAAGCTGGTCTTTGAAGGTCAGGCTGCCTGGGATGGAGGAGTAGGCCAGGGCCCTTTGCAGATGGAAGTTTATGGTCTGTGTTTGTTGAGTAGAGGTGATGTGGAAGGGACAGACAAGAATTCTCCCCTGACCAGTGTAGAAAGCTAACACCTCTCCCCCTGGCTGGGAGATCAAGGCTTTTTTTGCACCATTTCTGGGCACAAGGACACAATCAAACTGGAAGATGGAAGAACAAACCTCTGGGAGTTTTTGGATGAGCTGGCATAGACCAGGTGCTCATACAGAAAGGGGAGTCATCTGAGAGCCAAGGCCCTGGGGCACTGTCAGACCCAGCAACACTGGTGGCGGAGGATAATGAAATGATTACATTCAACGGAGAGAGGACAAAGGATGAAGTGAAAATATGTGCTGGACAGGAATGCAAACACCTGGCTCCTCATTTCTTTCAACACAGGATTCATTTTCCTGTTCTTGGACATATGAGAGCAGGGACAGTAGGGAAGGAGGAAGGATGGGAGGGGAGGGAAGGAGGGAGGGAAACACACACACACACACACACACACACACAGAGAGAGAGAGAGAGAGAGAGAGAGAGAGAGAGAGAGAGAGAAGTGCTTTTGTCCCTGGGGTTTTTTTCAGACAAAGCTATTATCGAAATGCCAACCTGCTCCAGCCTGGCCAATTTGCATATTCCATGCTGAGCTCTTGGAAGCAGGATGAATATGCATGAGGGCTTGGGTAGAATGTGAGGTTGACAGGCTGTGGGCTAAGGTGGCTCATTGTTCTTCAGAAACAAGGCCTTAAAAAGCCAAAGCACCTCCCTGGTCAGCAGAATGGCCTGTGCTCCCCTCCCAAAGGATAGAAGAGAGCAGACCCCAGGCTCAGACAGAAATCCAATGGATGATGATCCTCTCAGCCTCACAAAGAAATACATAATCAGGCGCCATCAAGAATGGGAGTGTCTCTTCTCTAAAAGTAGCATATAATTACTCCCCGCTCATGAATGCTAATCTTGAAGGCTGTCTCAGGGATGAGAGTCACCTCTCCTGGCTTCCCAGGAAATGAGGCTCCTTCCCCTATTTCTTGCTTTCTGAACAGGGAAAACTGGCACTCTGGGATGCCCTAGCTTTCATCCTCCTACATAGATCCTATAATGTTCTCTCGGTGGCCAGGTTGTGATGGGAGAGCCTAGGACATGATTGGAGCTCAGAAGTGCAGACAAGATGGTTTCAGTCAAGTACTTGAAGCCGTAAGTTATAATGCATCTTAAGGCACCTGGTATGTGCTAAGGGTATAGATCAGTTGAAAGAGCATGCCTTTCTTGGGCAGTCCTTGGTTTGATGCTAACATACACACCCCTTACAGTAGAGGGTCATGCCTACTCATTGACAGTCTACAGTGCCTTATGACCACTTCTTCTCATGGAGAAGATAGTACTTCTCCAGATGTTGAAGTGAGAGTGGAAAACTCTTACAATTGCATGGAAAATTCCAGTTCCTCCTACAAAACTTAGGGTCCACAGAACACTCCCTATGTTGCTTTCATCCTGAAAGATCATGGCTGTTTCCCATCCTAAGACAGATAGAGAAGGTTGGAGAAATGCCCATCCCACCCCACCTTATCATATGCTTCCACTCCACATAATTAAAGGCTGGCCTCCAGCACGTAATGACTTTTCTTCCTGGGACATGATCAGACTAGATTTAGAAAAATCTTTTAATAGAAACACACTTGAGTTCAGGAACCTCCAAGCCACCAGACCACTAACCTACCTAGGACGGCTCCTGATAGCTGGGACTCTCCACTACTGACTGACTGTTGAAAACCTCAACTTGGTGTGGGTCTTGTGATGACGTGTGATGGGCCCTGAAATGCAGCTTACCATTTGGGCTTCCCCTCCAGCCCACTTTCTTATCATACTCCAGAATGTTGAGGTGGGTGGGGGGTGAGAGGGAGGAGGGAGGAGTCTGAGGACCAGCCTCTGAGGACAGTCAGACAGCGTTTCCCTAGACG
This sequence comes from Apodemus sylvaticus, assembly GCF_947179515.1. Lineage (NCBI taxonomy): Eukaryota > Metazoa > Chordata > Mammalia > Rodentia > Muridae > Apodemus > Apodemus sylvaticus. Next base: position 95,488,228 of record NC_067478.1, read on the forward strand.
GTTTGGAACACAGAGTCAATGGACATCACTCACCAAAAAAGCATGAAGAATATTAATTCAATGCAGGGTTGGTTCAGGCTTTATTCAGAGCTCTTGGCACCCCGAAGAATTAAAGCAAAGTTTTCCTCATATTTGATGTGAACACCAACTATGGGGACAGCTAGGGATTTTGTCTCTCTTCTAGGTGAGATCAGTACTACTGGACGCCAAACCTTGACTCATGGGGACAGAGGGAAGGAAGGGCAGGTAGTACAAGAATCTTGAGGGGTGGCTTTCACATTCCCTCTCAGGAAAGGTGAGCAAACCTAGGCACCCTTCTCCCCCTTTCCCTGATAACTTCCTCCTCCTGCAATAAGAGGGTCCCAGACATTTGAGGTTTATTTTTAACCACCACTGGCTTTGATTAGCTTGTCTCGAGTTGCTTCAGACACCTGCTGGCAGGATAAATTGGGGAAAAGAAGTGGCTGACCCAGATCCGATAAACCCAAGGCAGGAAGAGAAGCTGGGGGAGGGGAGGCCCACTAGCTCCCTTTTGCTGAAACTGATGAAAAACCAGATAAAGTGCAAACTGTTAAATTTCCCAATGATCTCGTGTCACCAGCCATCTTTGGGATCTGTAGCCTGGGATCTGATGAGTTTCAGAATTGAGGTTACCTTTTGTTTTGTCAAAGGTCTAGTGTCCAGTGTATGGATTCTAATGATGTGTATGTGTGCTCTGTAGTCTCTTCCACCTTATGTGACAACCCGGGGGCTTCTACGTATAGCTTGGTGCTATAAACACACATGATGGAGCCGGGCGGTGGTGGCGCACGCCTGTAATCCCAGCACTCTGGGAGGCAGAGGCAGGCAGATTTCTGAGTTCGAGGCCAGCCTGGTCTACAAAGTGAGTTCCAGGACAGCCAGGGCTATACAGAAAAACCCTGTCTCGAAAAAAAAACCAAATCCAAAAAAAAAAAAAACAAAAACAAAAACAAAAAAAAAAAACCACACACATGATGGAGCTGCAGGCACTCTGGTAGAGTAAGGTTCTCCTCCTTTGCCCTTCTCCCCAAAGATTGCTCCTTTTCTGCTTAAGAAAAAAAATCAGAAGCCCGAGAAAATGGTGGCAGAAAACCCACCCTGTCTGTCTTCACTGTCACTGTCCTCAGCCTTTGTATGGAGTGTCCCAGGTTGTTAAGGAAGCTAGGTTCCCAAAGAATCAGTGAACATCTACTCAGATGAGACCAAAGTGTCAGTTTATCTCTACTATGTCCTAAGTCGCCTCAGGCAAGTTGAGGTCAGCAAAACTACCTCGCTCCAGCCTCTGTGCTCCAAGGGCCCTGAAATCCAACCTTACACAGCAATAAGAGGCACTGTAGCTTATTGGCACATCCCTGGGATCCGCTACCTCCTCCTAGCCTCAGACTAGCCAGTTTCTACTACACATTTCCAAGCAGTGGAAACTTAGGAGACCACAGATAGCCTCCTTTTGTAGAATAGGCAACCTCACTACATCACAGGACCCCACCAGTGCCCACCGCTGGACATCAGCGCTGTGGCCACAGACCAGACTCTGAGGACAGTTAGATATCATTCAGTTTCCCTAGAGGGTTTAGAACACAGAGCCAATGGACACCACTCTCCAAAAAGCATGAAGAATATTAATTAAATGAAGGTTTATTTCAAAATTAGTCTTAAGAGTATAAGCTGGGTTGAGGGCTGGAGCCAGACTACATAATGAGTGGTGAGGGCACCTGTCTTCCCCAACACAGGTGGAGAGGGAGCAGAGTCACCAGCCCCGCGCCCGATCATGCATCCAATGATTACTAGCACTAGAAGCCAACAGCAAAGGACCCCGCGTGTGCGCGGTTGCTCATGTTTAATCCAGGTTAAGCTATACACGTTTAAATACACGCCGGAGGTTACGTGGTGTCATGCAATCCCAGTGATGGAATGACGTTCTTGCTCAGTGACCTCCCGCAGTGAGGCTGCTCCAAAGGTGAGGTTAGGTTGGACAGAGCACTGAAACGAGAAGAGGAGAGAGGTCATGCAAGGGTCACACTGAGCAGAGAGGACCAGGCAAAGACTGCAGCCCTGATTCATCCCTCCAAGGACAGAAGAGAATGACAGGTGTCCGTTATACTACCAAGCACTGAAATCTCCAGGGCCCATGGATCTAACTCTGTGGCTTTAAGGAAATGCCTTCCCTTTCCACTCTTGTTCTTCGCCCACATACTATGATATACCTGAGCTACTCGTAGGTGGCTGAGAGACTTGTAAAATATGCTCCGTAAATATTAACTACTTTTATAAATTCACTGACATTTCAGCGGGTCACATGTCTGCTCACCAGTGTCACATAACCCATCTCTACAAACTTCTTTGAAAAACTTCTATTCTTGCAAAAGCCTTTAAGAGTTCTAATTTTTAACCTAAATTCTTCCTGTTGAAATTTAATATGAATCTCCCTGATCCTCATAGAAAGAGTACAGTTGGGGATTTCATAACCAGGTTCCATAAACCTCTTGCAACTCTTCTAAGATCTGTATGACTGTGGAGCAAGAATTCATAAGATGTTGGGTCTAGACAGTGTGTTGCCATCGGTGGCCAGTAACAGACTAAAGACACATGCAGACAGTGTAGGATTCTTCACAGGGGTCTACAACCACCCATTATGTCTGTTTGGCAAAAGACCTAAGCTTGGATCTGATCAAGCCTCTTATTCCATTAGCTACAATAAATAAAGGAGAGAGAAGAATAAACTAAGTTATACTTTCGGCTGAAATTAGGAAGAATCTAGGACAAAGATATTCTACAACTTAACAAGTGAATTCAAAAGAAGGAAGAAGGGGGAAAGGGAGGTCTATAGTTGTTGCTATTGTTGTTGCTGCTGCTGTTGTTGTTGTTTTTAAGATACATTATTGACTGGGCGTAGTGCTGATCCTAGCACTTGGAAGTTAAAGGCCAGAATTTCAAGGTCTTCCTCAGCTACATAGGCCATCTTTGAGGCTATCCTGGGCTACATGAGATCCTGGAGGAGGGGTGGAGAGGTAGAGAGAGGGAGAGTAGAGAGTGGAGGTGGGGGTGACTGAGACTCAAAGACAGACAGACAGACAGACTTAGGAGATAAATAATCAAATTTTATGGACCTTCATCAGGTCCTGATGTAAACAAATAAACCCAAAACATCATATGGGAGAAACTAAAGTGACCTATAAAGTGATTAGGTCACCAATGCCACTCAATATGCTTAATTTTGTAGTTTTAGCTTTCCCTCTTTCCCCCTTTGTTGTTCTGGAAATGGACCCCAGGGCTTCATACTTACAAAACAAGGACTCCACAACAGAGCACCACCTCAGCCCTAACTCTTTAGTTGTGACAATGGCATTAACAGAAATCTGCCTCAAAACAATATTCCTGGTTAAGACTTTACAAGACTGGGGTGGCCGGGAGACGTGGCTCAGGAGTTCAGAGCACTGGCTACTCTTCCTGAAGACCTGGGTTCAATTCCCAGTGCCTATGCCTGTAACTCCTGTCCCAAGGGACCTGACTCCCTATTCTGGCCTCTTTGGGCACACACAAGGTGAACAAACCTGCAGGGACTATATACATAAAAAACTTTCTAAAAGAATTGGCTGTGAGTTAATGAAGCTGGAAGATAGAAGAACCATCTTCCTGCACTGAAAACTTCCATAGTGAAATGTTCAGAAAGAAGCTACAGAACAGTAACTGTCTCTCAATGCAGGACTGCTTGCCTGGCATGAATGAGCCCTGGGTCTCTAGTACTACTCTCTTTCAGAAAGAGTTGTCAAGAGACGATCTTAATCATGACATCATTCTCCTTTCAAGTCCTGAAAGTCTTAACTTATTTTCAGGCTTTGTTTTCCCCCACCAAATATGACATGAAGCAAGAGACAGCAGGTTTCTCCACAGTAAGTCCTTTGTTGGTGTCCTGTCCCTCATGAGGACTCATAGTCGTGACCTGAAGTAACAGAATCTCTTCAGGCCTGTTAGTGACACCCATTACCCTGAAGCCCTCATGATGACCATGTGGTGTATGTGACCTGGTTGGCCTGGTGTGGGTCCAAGAGAGTTTCAGCATGAGATCCACAGCCTGGGTAGGAACTTAGAGGACCCTTCTGTTCTGGGAGAAGGGCAGCCGTTCTCACCTTTTAAAATGTAGTCCGTTAGCAAAGTAGGCACCTTCTCGTTATCCTCCTTCATGGCAAAGAGAACTAGAGAAGGAGAGAGAGGGAGATATGAGGCAAGATACTATCAGGGTATGAAGCTTGATTCTAAGGCTAGACAACTCCCATCCTGTGCAAGAGAGAAATGGTTTAAGGAAACCTAGCCTTCATTGGGTATGAAGTAGATACATCACTCTACCAGGTTCTATCAAGATTCAGAATCTTAAGTTGAGAAAGAATACACCCAGAGAGCCACAGTGCTGCTCTGCAATGTAGACCCACCGGTGACTTCTCTAAGATTTCCCCTTTTAGCTCATCTACATTTTCTATACATCTACTAAGTATGTATTTTTAACAAAAATAAATGATTGCCAAAATGATACCTAAATGTTAATATTAATTGCTGAATCACTAATAAAACTGTTGTATTTGTTTTGTTTTGTTTTGTTTTTTTTTGAAAGAGGGTCTCACTTTATAATCCCTGGCTGTCCTGGAACTCACTAGGATGGCCTCAAACTCAGAGACCCCTGCCTCAGCCTCCGGAGTGCTAGAATGAAGGGCATACCTCACCATGGCCAGCTATGAAACTGCCCTTAAGAATATTCTACTAACATAAAAGATGTTATTGCAATAATTCTCACCTCCAGTTTATTGGCCACAAGTGAAGTTTATCTAATGAACCTTTATTTTGTGTTATGTCCTGTGGGGAGGAAATGAAGTCCCGAGTGAATGACTATTGTTGACAGAGCCTAGCCAGCCAGTTCAAGGGCCCTGACGTCTCAGGCCCAGAGCAATGGCAAAACCTTCCCCAGGTGAGGCTCAGGGGAAGGGAGGACAGCAAAGCCTTTCTCGGGTCCAAGTATGGTTGTTATAAACAACTGACCCTTAGCTAAAAGCAGTGTATGAAGGGACTGCCAGCCATATCTTCCCCTCCATTGACTGCAATCTGAAACTACTCCTTACAGAGGTCACCTGACCTCATCTCTCCTTGTTCAGCAGTAAACAACAAACCCACCTCTTCAGAGTTCCCAGGCTTCTGCTGGTACATGTCCATTACAGCACATGGCCTGCCCAACCCCAGCTTTTCTGTCTGTGTGTCTGTCCTTTCTTCTTTCCTCATTACCCAAGTCAGGTCAACCCCCAAGCTATGCAGGTCACAGCAATGTCCATTACAGGATTAGACTATGCAGAGCTAAAGGGCTGTGAACTCTCAGGGAGTCTACACAGCTCTTGCTGAAACACTTTCCTGATGTATACAAGAAATAAACAAGAGGAAAACTTTTAAAGCCTAAGGATTTTTAAGGACATTTTTAAAGATTTATTCATTTATTGTGTATATGACATTCTGCCTGCATATATGACTGCAGGCCAGAAGAGGGCATCAGATACCATTACAGATGGTTATGAGCCACTATGTGGTTGCTGGGAATTGAATTCAGGACTTCTGGAAGAGCAGCCACTGCTCTTAACCTCTGAGCCATGTCTCCAGCCCCAAGAATTGTTTTTAGAACAGTTTAAAAATTGTATGTTCTAGGGTGAGACTGTAACTCAATGATAGGACACTGGTCCAGTAAGGCCTATGTTCTGTCTCCAAACAAATAAATGCTTTCCTGTTAACGAAATAACATGTTCTCATGTTCACAACTTACATTACTGAAGTCAACTTTGGGGGAAATTCCATAAGAAAGTATCATGATTTTTAACATCAACAAAAATATCTGACAACACACTCTTTCACCAACTACAGTGTACCAGTCAGTGTAGTCTTACACCACCCTATGAAAGTGGGAGACCTACATGCCTACATGTCTAAAACAGACTTATCTATGAAGAAGGCTGAAGAACATGTATTAGCCTCATAACAAATATATCCTAACAGAAAAATCTAGAACAGTGCATGAAACCATTAAGCAGTTCCGAATGCGAGATCATGTTTCTTCTGGGACATGTTTCTATACTGTCTAATTCTCCTTAATGAACATATTTCATGTTTATAAGCAGAGTGGACAGTGAAGATCAGTGGGCCCTGAGACATGAGGCAACTGTGACAAGGGTGGGACCCCCAGATGCATTGCCATGTTGTCCTGGTTTTGAGGCTGGGTAATGAAACTTGGACAGAGTCAGGACCAGGTGAAGGACAGAACCTAACATGATTCTAACGTATTAGAGTCGCCTGACATAAACCACCAGCCAAGGCGAAGAAGAAAGACTATAGTCTATCAAAACAAAAACAAAAACAAAACCCTTCTATAGTCTACCAGGGTTTTTGTCTTCTGTCCATTTGATGTTATAGCTAAAAAAAAGTTAATAACATTCATTGTGGTGGGTGGGTGTGTATCACAAGGCATGCATGTAGAAGTCAGAGGACAATTTGCTGGAGAAGTCAGTTTTCTCCTTCTACTATCTGGTCTCAGGTGTGAAACACAGGTCCTGGCTTGGCGGTAAGTGCCTTTGCCTGCTGGCTCTGTGTGGGTATTTTTAGATGCAAATTCATGGTTGAGTATTTTGCAACTGAGCCTGGGCAGATCAAATGCCATTCCAAGAAGACCATGTTAAAAATGCAATAACTCTACTTAGACAACATGTATCTATGTGGATCTCTAAATTGAAGCATCTGTTTGGAGGATCCAGTCACATTAGCTAGACTTTGGCCTGAGTCTTGATTCAAGGAGCAGAGAAAAGAAAACACCCATTATTCATGAACTCACACAGAAGTCTGCAAAAATATTAGTATTCACATACCACAGGAGAATCAGTATTCAGAAAGATAAAAGTGTATGCTTTAAAAGGAATGAGATGTCCACTCATTAGAAGACACAGAGTGTTAACACAATGTTGACTGGTAAAACTAAACCCTGCTGGAGGGACTGCTCGGTGGTGAGAGCACTTGCTGTCTGGTAGAGTCATTCTCAGCACCCATGCTAGGAGCTCACACCACCTGTAACTCAGCTCCAAGGGCTATGGTGGCCTCTTCTGGTACCTACACACATGTGGCATATACACATAAACAAAAAAAAATCTTTAAAACTAGGTTACAAAATTTTATCACTTTGGGATGGAGAGATGGTTCAGCAATTATGAGAACTGACTGCTTTTCAAAAGACTCAAGTTCAATTCCCAGCACCCATGTGTTGCATCATAGCGTCTGCAACTTCACTTTCTAGGGATTTGGTGTGTGTGTGTGTGTGTGTGTGTGTGTGTGTGTGTGTGTGCCATCAGTCCCATGTGGAGGTCAGAGGGCAATTCTACAGAGTTCGTTCTGTCCTTCTACCTTTATGTGGGTTCTAGGAATTGAACTCAGATCTCCAGACTTGTATAGCAAATGCTTTCTTTACCCAGTGAGTTGACTCATCAACCCTATAATTTTTTAATGAATTGAAAAATATGAAACTATTTTACAATGAGGAGAATCACACTAACTTTCTAGACATGGGTTGATGACAAATGAATAGCTCTTCCCCCTTTCGAGAGCACGAGTAAGCACTTTATATACACCAACCTTTACATTTCATCCAAGCCATCTTTCAAATGTTTACCACCGTAAAAACAAAAGCACCCGTAAATGCTGGCTGTGTGTGTGTGTGTGTGTGTGTGTGTGTGTGTGTGTGATAGTGAATGTAGAGCCTTGTGAGTGCTTTGCAAGTGCTCTACCACATGGGGGGGCAAAAAAGGGTTAAGAGCACTTGCTGCTTTTGTAGAAGACCCACATTGGGTTCCCAGCACCCACATGGTGACTCAAAGCTTCTGTAACTCAGTTTCCATGGGTTGTTCTCCTGATCTCTGTATCATACACATGTGGCATATTCACATGTGAGCAAAAACACTCATATACATAAAATGATAACAAATATTTTAAATTAATTAATTAAAAACTACAATCTATGGCTGGGCATATCAGTCTGCTCCTGTAATTCCAACACTCAGGAGGCTGGTTAGGCTAGTAGAGCTCATAGATAGCCTGGGCTATATATGGAGAACCTAGAAGAAGAAAAAGAAGAAGAAGAGGAGGAGGAAGAGAGGAAGAAGAGGAAGAAGGGGAAGGAAAGAAAGAGAGAGAGAAAAGGTAAAAGAAAAAGAAAAGAGAAACATGTCTCAAAAAACAAAATGGCAGCCCAGGTGTGGTGGTACACACCTTTAATCCCAGCACTAAGGAGGCAGAGGCAGGTGGATATCTATGAGTTCCAGGACAGCCAGTAGAGAGTCTCTGAGGCAAAACAAATAAAAAATTCGGTGGGTAGAAGGTAGCTGGAGAGACGATTTAGTGGTTAAGAGTACTTGCAACTCTTGCAGAGGATCCAGACTCAGTTCCCCATGCCCACATAGCAGCTTACACTTAGCAGCTTGCGACTCCAACTCAAAAGCATCTGAGACCTTCATCTGACCTTCACTGACACCAGGCACGCAAGTAGTGCATGTACATACATGCAGGTAAAACTGTTGTACACATAAAATTATAAAATAAAATAAAAAAAGCTGGGCCTGGTAGTACAAACCTGCAACCCGAGGCTGAGGCAAAGGACAGCTAATCTGAAGCCTGCCTGGGTTTCATAATGGGCCCAAAGGCAGCCAGGGCAGCTCCTGTCTTAGTGAGCTCCTGTCTCAAAGCTTAAAACGCAGAGGGCACAGCCCTGGGCTAGCACACGTGAGTCTCTAGTTTAACCCATAGTACTGAAAAATAGACCTCAGTGCATAATTTATACAAACATAGAAAGCCGAGCAGACTAATGGGCTCCGGAGTTAAAATTCCTGATGCTGGCGGGACCTGTTTGCTGCACGCTCTGCTTTTGTTCTCTAGATAGATTAAAAGGAAGCATTTCTTCACTCTTAACTTGGAGATGGAGTATGGGAGGGGGACATTTGTCTTTCTAGTATGAGTAGAAGCCCTCTCCCTTCCTCTAACCTGACCAAGAGCCCTGCGCTGGCCCACCCCTCCGGGGCAGCCACAGTGAGCCATCATTTAGCGGGCCTAGCTGTCCGGAAAATGTGGTTCCTATCTGATCCACTGAGCATGTCACCAGGTCTCAGGCTGGGATCCTTTTCCTCCTAGGAGAGCTGAGTGGACACTGGTGTGAGAAGTTGGCCTTTTGGGGGTTGCACTGTTTCATACATCCATAGATAGATGGGTTCTGCCTTTATTACATGTTGCCTCTCCCCTCAGCTCAGACTATTTATTAATACAGAACAGAGCAGCTAAAGTGAAGAGGCAGTCACTTCCTGGAAGGAAAACTAGACTCTATCCTTTCCAAGGGACCTCGATCCACCCCAAAAGCCTTGCTTCACATTAGAAGTACAGCAGGACCCACAAACAGGGCTCTCTGCTCCAAGGGACCCCCAGGTGTGGACAGTCCGGAGAGAGAAGGCAAAGTCCAGGGAGCTGTTGGGGAAACAAAACTCTACCCGATCCCTCCACTGCCTTTCCTCCCTTAGAAGACTTTGGTGCTGCAGCAGAGTATTTTAATCATGGCTCATTGAAGAGGACACAATATGCAGAAACGTTTGCCCCAAGCAAAGCCATCCTAGAGAAATCTGGGAACTGAGAACAGGAGTTATAAGAACAGGCAAGGAGGGATGACATCTTAGGCCTGGGGCTGAGGAGGAGGAACTCACTGTTGGTCAGCATCTGCAGGTCTTCCACGGAGGGAGGAGAGGATTTCTTCTCATAAGGGATGACTGTGTTCAGATACTGCCAAGACAAACAGGGCATGCAGAGGATGAGTCATGGTCCCTCTCAGGTCGAGGAACAGTGGGCAACTTGAACCTGGACCAAGCTTTTCATCATATTCTGGGTAATACTCACCATCAGTAGAATGCTGCTACTTTAGAACCTTCTTCCACCTTATGTACATCTTGAAAGTAAGCTTTCCTATATTCAGTGGGGGAAACTTCCACTACCCTAACTCCTACATTATTAATATGCTAAAGTGTTTTTGGTTCTCAGAATCCCAGGAGTGTTTCTCCCCCTCCATGATAGCTGGGGTAGTGTGTGCAGTTTTATTCTTCACAGTGCCATTTGGGAAGAAAATATTTCTCTCTGTCAAAATGACATATCTACCTGAAATCTTGATTGTTGAATTTGCTCCCTTCTACAATAAAGCAAGACCAGAGGTATCCAGCCATTGGGCATCAAAGACCAGTAGGCCACAGAGATCTTGTCAGGCTCCTAGGGAGCCCTAGGCAATAAGCAGAAGGCCAAGAAACCTGGAATTGTAGTTGGGGCCCTGTCAGTGGCAATGATTCTATGATTCTGGGCCTCAGTTCTCCCAGGAACAGGTAGGGCTGGTTAGAAGTTCCTAGTCTTCCTAAGCTATAGTCATACAGTTTTAACCCTTATGATTTGGCCTTGATCATTAAAACAGCATATATACTTCTTGATCACTTATTTCCCATTTTCAAAGTTGTCAATGCACACACTGTACACACACAGACATACAGTGCACACACTGCCAAGTCTGTTAGATTTTGTACTCCATAAGTGGAGGCCCAGGTCCTCTCACTTCTACACCTTGAGGACCTAGCAACAGATCACAGCAGGTAAGAGGCAGTTGCTGAACTCTGCCTTAATAACCAAAAGTGCAAGCCACATCAAAGATGCTGTAATTTGGATGTAATGTGTCTTCCAAAGGTCCGTATACAAAGCCTTGCTCCCCAGGGTCATGGTACTGGGATGCACTGTGGTCCTTTAAGAGGCAGGACCCAGGGGAGATCCTTATGCCATCCTTAAAGGATAGTGAGTATTCTCTCTTGACTTCTTATGTCCCCCACACCATTCTGTCTCTGTCTCTTCTCTTTGTCAAGTTTTACATGGGACTGCTTGTTAATACAAACACACCCTCATGATGAGACCATACCAAATGCCAAACAGGTGAGGACACCCAATAAAAATAAATAAGTAAAACTTTGTTCTTTCTAAAGTTAAATGCTTCGGCTATTTCATTGTAGTACTTCAAAGCTGACTCCAGTTACTGTCAAAATGGAGGCAAGAGAGAGTGTCACAGTGTGACTTAGACTTACAAGTCAGAGCTGGAGGCTGAAGAGGCAATGTTGGTGGCACAGTCTCAGCTGGCCATACAAAAGACCTTTGAAAACCATTACCTCTGTCTTCCTTACAAATGAAAGAAAGTGTTAGGAAACCTTATGCTGGCCCAAATTTGGGGATAACTCTGGTGAGGCTCCATTACCCTCATCTCTGATGAGATGAGCTGCTAGATGTCTAGAAGGAAAAAGGAGCTAACTGCCTGCACATACCTGTCTGTCGGCTCCCGAGGAGCCAAAGGTCTGGCGGATGCCGCTCTGTAGGATGTTGGAGATGCCTTCCATACTGAAGCGCTAAGGAACAAATACACTCAAGATGAGCGAAGGCTTCCTGCTCCAATGTCACCACCCCAGGGACTTCTAAACCCCTGCTCAAATGCTCATCAGCTATCACACTGACCTTGATAATTGGCAAATGAACAAGAAGCCAAAATTTACGCAAGAATAGGTAGCAGTCTTAAAGACTCATTTGGGTGAGTCCCTCAAGATTATAAGACCCTTTTGTCATCCTCAGACCTCCTCATTTTATTCTGCATCGTGTAAACAGAAAAATAAGACAGGACAGCACAATTCTGGGGACCTATGATGCAAAGATCGTAGTGGGAAATAGAGTATGCAGGTTTCAGGAAGTGTAGGCTTCTGGAAGTGGCCTGGTGCAGGAAAACTTTTCTTCAAAAGGCACATGGTGCCGGGCGGTGGTGGCACACGCCTGTAATCCCAGCACTCTGGGAGGTAGAAGCAGGCGGATTTCTGAGTTCGAGGCCAGCCTGGTCTACAGAGTGAGTTCCAGGACAGCCAGGGCTATACAGAGAAACCCTGTCTCCAAAAAACCAAGTCCAAAAAAACCAAAAAAACAAAACAAAACAAAAAAAGGTACATGGCCCAGGCCTAATTCAATAGATCTGTGATAGAGCATTGAAAAAGCAAATTAGGTAATACTATGGACTTTATGCTATCAAGAACCAGTGAGCCATTCAAATAGTCAGTTTAGCCATTCAAATAGTCCAGCAATATCCCATACCTGTCCCAAAGAGACCAGACCAGACAATAACCCATGCCAGTGGTAGAGATACTAACTCTGGTCTATTTTTTCAAGGACCAGCCTGAAGAACACAGGTCATATCTAATTTCTTTTTAATGTTCATTCAATATGTCCTCTGCTTAGACCAGAGGTCTTCTGGGAAGTAGTATTCCTTTCCTTCCTGACCCTGTCACAGGGTTCTGCACACAGTTATTACCCAGTAGGGGTCCACTGCAAGGTAGGTATCAGGACGTGTGACGGTTAGGGCTCAGGACTGGCTGCTCCTAGACTTCTGGTTGCTCACGTACCTTGAGAGGCATCTGGTTTCCCTTCTCTATCCGATTGCTCTGCAGGCTTAACCCCTTCTCTTTCCGCCTCTTCTTCATCAGTTCCCGCTGCTCCTTCTGCTTGTTCTGAACCTCAATGAGCACCGTGATGAAAGAGTTCTTCACTTCCTTCTCAAACTCCAGCTCATCTCTGCGGGCCAGCTGGTGGACCAGCTCCTCTGAGAAGTCACGGATGGCACCCTCCACCTGGTCCAGCAGCTCTGTTAGCTCAGAGCCAGACATGTGCCTCAGCCCTAGAGAGGAAGATGGATTTTGTTAGTGATACCTACAGACGGGCACAAACCTGCTGGAGATGAAACCATTCTTAGAGAGGGCCCCTTCCTAGTCTCTGAAAGACTGTCACAACTAGGGGAAAGGCCGGGAGGAAAGAAGCGTTATATCACATATAGAAGACCCAACTCAGAAAGCAGAGGGGGAGTAAGTGTCCAAAAGGAGACACAAGAACTCTGTGTCTAATGAAGGAAGGTACATGCCTGGCTTTGATATCTTGTTCTGTCTGTCTGTCTGTCCCCTGCCTCTGTAATACTCACACAGAAGAGGTCAGTGGGGGAAATACTGATACAAGAGGTAGTGTCTTCACTCTAGAAGTTATGGAGACAGAGCTCACACCAAAATAAACATAACGTGAGGGTGTATGGTCCTACGCCTCAGTCCACTCTCCACACTATGGAGTCCCAGAGAAGACTGGGAAAGGAGGTGAACAACGAAGCCTTGTCAACCAGCAGATTACGTCAAAGAAAGGGAACCAGAGATTACAGATGCGGGTACTTTTAACACTTTGTCTCTTAGGGCTGTGTGATGTATAATAGATTTATATCATCATCAACTGAGTATTTCAAAAAAGGTAGGAGAACCAGACATGGTCCCACATGACTTTAATGCTAGCACTTGGGTGGCAGAGGCAAGTTAAGCTCTGTGAGTTCAAAGATAGGTTTATATTAGGGAGTTTTAGAACGGCCGGATCTACATAGTAAGTACTGCCTACAAGAGGAAGGAAGGAAGGAAGGAAGGAAGGAAGGAAGGAAGGAAGGAAGGAAGGAAGGAAGGAAGGAAGGAAGGAAGGAAGGATATTTTTTAAAAACATGTGTGTTTTACCTACATGTATGTCTATGTACCTTGTACGTGTATGTAAATGGTACCCCTAGGGGGCCAGAAAGAGGGCATCAGATCCCCAAGAAATGGGGTTAAAAATGATAGCCATAAGTAGCCAGGTGGGTGCTGGGAATTGAAATGGAGTCCTTTGCAAGATCAGCCAGTGCTCTTAAATGCTGAGCCATCTTTTCAACCCTTGCTATTTTTTTTTCTCAGACAAGGTCTCAATATGTAGCCAAGGATAGCCTCTAGCTCTCTCTTCTGCCTCTGCCGCCTGAGTGCTGGTAGGTATATGCTACCGCATCTAGTGAGAAGAAAGGATTGTAAATCATCCTGACACATGTAGGAGAATGCAGTCAGTGGCAGAACATTTGCTTAGCATGAAGAAGCTGTGGGTGTAACCCCTAGAGAGAGGAGGGGAGAGAGGGGAGAGAGAGAGGAGGGAGAGAGAGAAGGATAGGAAGAGAAGGGAGGGGAGGGGAGGAGGGGGAGGGCCCCACTAGAAAGAAATGACTTTGTTTAGATGACAGAGAAGCCAGCCACCTGGATATATTCATTACCTTGTATACAATGTATTGAAATGTTTCAAATGGCACTGTATCCCATAAACACATAAACTGGCCACATGCCAATTAAGCACATTAATAAAACACATAGAATAGTTTTAAGGAGCACCTTTCATTTCCCCGCAGTGCCCACTGTTCCTTGTTTCTGCTTAGCCTGGGTATCTGATGACTCAGTTGGCACTTCCTGCTTTGTTTTGCTCTTTGAAGCTGTCCTCCTCCTTCTGGTTTTTGCCATCTCACTTTGCTTTGCTGAATGCTTCTATGTTTGGGCCCTTTGTGTGCCTGAGAATGGCCTGACTGGGCGGGTGGTGAATACAGTGAGGCAGCCAAACCCACTCCATCATCCCATTGGCTTCCTGTGGTGGCACAGCCTGGCCTGCCTAATCTCCTTAGGGCCAGGCGGTTTGGCTTTCAGGATATGGTGGTTGACTTTGTCTCAGTCTTTGCCACTTCCACATGAACTGTGGACCGAGGTACCCTGACAGGCACACCTTCTGTTTCAGCCCCACTCCCCACCCTACTTCATAGTAGCATCTCTTTAAGAGCAGGCTTCCTCCTACAGTGAACACACAAGCATCCCTAGGACACCTGCTGATTTTTATTACATTTTCATTTCACGCCTCATCCAGCCCAGCCTTTGTACAGTCATTACTATAAATCTGTGTTAGAGAGGTAATGTGAGATGGGCATTAAAAGACTGGACTCCGGAGTTAATTTCCCTGGTTTCAAGTGCTATCTGCACTGTCCCTGATAATGTATAGGAAAAGTGTAAATTGGAAATGAGATCTTCACTCTTCGCTCTCCACACTGAAAGGAAAAGGAAGAGAGCTGAGGGCGTATCTCAGTGTTAGAGTGTATGTAGCATGATAGTACATGATAGAGCAAGGCCCTGGGTTTAATTCCCAGCCCTAAACTCTCTCTCTCTCTCTCTCTCTCTCTCTCTCTCTCTCTCTCTCTCTCTGGCTCTCTGGCTCTCTGGCTCTCTCTCACACACACACAGAGAGAGAGAGAGAGAAAGAGAGAGAGACAGAGACAGACAGAGACAGAGAGACAGAGAGACAGAGAGAGACAGCGAGAAAGAATTTTCCGCTTCTCCATATCCCTTTTCTCTTAGAGTTTCTCTGTCTGTCCTTTTCAATATATATTAAATTTTTAATGGCTAAGTAAGCCCCCTCTCGTCTCCACAGTTCAGGAAGAGTTTCTTCAGGGAGCTGAGAGCCACTGCTTCGAAATGTAATGGGGGCAGACTCGGCCACCTGACTGCAAATTACAAAGCCTACTTAAGGTGATGGGTTCTATCCACTTAGTTATAGCAGGAGTGCACTTTCCTTCTGTCTTTCTGTCCTTTAGACACTTTCCTAGGATGTGTGGCCTGTTCTCATTTACTGCTTACTCAGTAACAAAATTGCCCCACACATATATTTTTTGTGGAAAAAAAATTTTGAATGGTAAGGAGATTTTGTTTATAATTCTATTTCTCCAGCTGAGGGCTTGGATAAGTCACTTAACCTACAGAAGACAGCTTGGTCCTGGGGGTGGGGGGCATGGTGTGAAGTTGGTTTGAGGGTGGTACATAGAGAACACTAAGACTGTTAGCTCTTGTTCTCTCTCTCTCTCTCTCTCTCTCTCTCTCTCTCTCTCTCTCTCACACACACACACACACACACAGAGGATACCGAAGCTTGTACCTAGGATACTAGGTGATCATGAATGCAAGGCAAATGGCTCTGCCACTGAGCTATAGCTCCTGTCCTATCATATGTGCACACACACACACACACACACACATATATATAAATCCCCATTAGTTTTATGGTAGCCCCATTCATTGATTGCATTTGGACAGTGGTTCAGTTCTTTAATCCTGTTTGGTCAGCTTCAGCACTTAAATTTTATTCTACCTTTTTTTTTTTAACCCGGAAAAAATGCTGACCTTTCTTCAGATACCAAATCAGGAAGGTGCTGCCTTTCTCCTATATCTACAAACCTCTGTGTTAGGGTAAAGATCAAGTTCTGATAGCCATATGTAAACAGTATCTGGCAGGGCACAGTCATGGTGGCACAACCTTTTATAATTTCAGGTGTGAGGTCAAAGCCAGACAGGACTTCATAGTGAGACCCTGTCCAAAAAAAAAACCAAACCAAACCAAAACAACCCAGTACCTGACACTAAGGAATCATTTGGTCCTCAGTGAACTTGGCCCGGGGGCCTCACCTTCATAGGACCAGTTGTTGTTGAAGGTCTGTGTCAGGGCCTGCATCTCTTGTAACAGGACTGAATCTGCCTGGGATGAGATTTCTCCTCCATCTTCCTCTTCCAGCACCTCCTCTTCCTCCTCAGGATCTGGGGAGTTCTGCATCATTTCTTCGATCTCCTCAATCACCTATAGATAAAGCACAAACTCTGTTCCTTCCTGGAGGGGTGTTCCAGTTCATTCGAGTAGCCAGTGGCCTCATAAATAATGGATAATAATAAAAATAGACCCACTCAAAGGCGTGCATATATTGTCTTTAATGTAAAGCACTTTCATGTAAACCTCTTCCAAGTGCTCCATTTAGACAAATGCATTATTGGAAATCATCTACCCTTTCAGGAAATGAAGCAGGGCTGCCGGGAAGTAAACATTTACTTCGGTTTGCTAAGCATTTTGTTTCTAAGTGGGAAAATATTTTATCTGCCCAACTCTAACACAAAACCCAGTCCATTAATTTTCACACTTCTTGTAACAGACGGGGGAGAGGAACACACACATTCCCAGAACAACCCCAAATGGGGAGGAAAACAGATGCTTCTCTAGAATTCACCTAGACAGGAACTGAAGCTTCCCAGTAAAAAGTGAAAGTAAGGATCAGAAAATGATAAACGGGCAGCCGATATCTGGAGAGCAGAACGTTAATGTAGGTAAGAACTCCACCTCTGAACTTGACTGTGAGTAGGGCTCAGCTCCCTACAAGTTGAGGGTCAAGGTAGATGCTTCCAAAAGAATGGACGAACTACTGTGGGCATTAGCTGTTTGCACATAGACAGTAAGCCAAGCTCTTATGAGAAGTGGGTCTTGATGAGTCTGGTGACCACAGTGCATTTAGCTCTCTCCGCCTCTTCACAGTGCTGTGAGGGACTCAACCTGAGAAGCCAGAAGACTGATTTGGAGATAGGTTTGTTCCTGCTGGGCTGGACTGAAAAGAACGGGGCTTACTTAGGGTTTCTTCTTTTGAAATAATCCATTTTTATACACGAACTTGCTCAAATCGAACTGAAAATTTAGGACGTGCCTAGTCTTCGAAGGGCATTTTATAAAACGTGACCAAGTAATGCAGCCGCCCTTTAAGGTCTTACGGCTGAGAGCAGTTTTCATTGTGCCCATGATGGTTAATATCGATAGTCAATTTAATAGTCTCTAAAGTCATCTGGG
Source organism: Apodemus sylvaticus (assembly GCF_947179515.1). Lineage (NCBI taxonomy): Eukaryota > Metazoa > Chordata > Mammalia > Rodentia > Muridae > Apodemus > Apodemus sylvaticus. The sequence continues at coordinate 95,505,865 of NC_067478.1, forward strand.
AGACAGATTTCTGAGCTTATCTGTGAGGCAATTCTAATTAGGTTAATTAAGGTGGTAAGGCCCACCTTAACTATGGGCAGCATCATCCTGGGAGTGCTGGGAGTCCTGGAGGGGGCAGAAATGAGAAAATGAAATGGGGGCATGGTGGCACACACCTTTAATCTCTACGCTTGGGAGGAAGAGGTAGATGAATTTCTGAGTTCAAAGCTAACTTGTTCTAAAAGATGAGTTCCAAGCCAGCCAGGGCTATAGTGTAAGACATGGTCTTACAGAATAGAATAGAATAGAATAGAATAGAATAGAATAGAATAGAATAGAATAGAATAGAATAGAATAGAATAGAATAGAACAGAATAGAACAGAATAGAATAGAATAGAAAGGGGAAACTGAAGCTGAGTGCCTGCATTCACCTCTCTACTTCCTGACTACACACCATATGACCAGTTACCTCAGGTTCCTGCTGCCGTGACTGCACTCACCATGGTGGATTGTACCTTACATAGGATCATGATGAACCCTTTCTCCCTGTTGGCTTTTGTTAAGTATTTGATCATATTAATGAAAGAAGTGACTAATGAGAGGCTATCATTGAGATACAATTCCTCCCTTCAAGTTGCAATCAAAACTGCAAGCCATGAGACTGTAGAGATGGCGGTAGAGATGGCTCCGTAGTTAAGAGCACTTGCTGTTCCTCCTGAGGACTTGGGTCCAGTTCCCACCTGGTAGCTCACAACAGCTTGTAACTCTCCCTCCAGGGGATCTAACACCCTCTTCTAGCCTCTCCAGGAACCACGCATCAACATGTATAGAAACCTTCACATATAGACATAAAGTAAAGACAAATATATTTTAAAAAAGACTTTTAGCCTTGCTGGGTATGTCAAGTTTAAGGATAGCCTGGTCTACATAACAAGTTTCAGGCCAGCCAAAACAAAAGAAACAAACAAAAACCCCAAACACTCTTAGCCCTCTTCTTTTGCTTTGCAATTGTTTGACTGGTTTGGGGACTGGGTCTCGTGCAACAAGGCTGGTCAGAAACTCCTGGCCCTTACACACCTCCCAAGCACTGGGTTCATCAACATGGACACTTGTTCTTAACATGATTCCCTATCTCCTATTCTTTACCTATATTAAATCCTACTTTAAAAAGGAAAAGAAAAGAATTAAAAGAAATAACTGAATCCTACTTTTAGCCATAAGCACAACGATACTAAAATGCACTTTCTGGCTCTGCTGGTTTCCAGTGGAGCCTTTTCAGATCAGCTCGTGAAAGCTTGCGTGGTGGCCAGCTCCGATAAGCACTAACAGATATTTGTTGACTGAGAAGTGACTAAGGAGACTCAACACTTCTGCCTAAGTGAGAAATCACTACAGCTACAACATAATGAGTTGTAGCTTCTCCAAGGTGAAGCAAGACATCTTTTTTTCTTTTCTCACAAAGACAGAAAGCGTCTTTGAGACTCCTTTTAGAAGGCTAAAAATTTTCAGGGTTCTATAAAATTCGATAAAACACCCATCACACAGACACCTGTCTATCACTGCTTCTTTTTTCTCCCCCCACCCCCACCCCCAGACAGGATTTCTCTGTGTATCCCTGGCTGTCCTGGAACTCACTCTGTAGACCAGGCTGGCCTCGAACTCAGAAATCCACCTGCCTCTGCCTCCCAAATGCTGGGATTAAAGGTGTGCACCACCACCGCCCGGCTTATCATTGCTTCTTAAACAACAAAAAGGAGTATTTAAGATCAACACACACACACACACACACACACACACACACACACACACACACACACTTTAAGTGTCCAAGTTCAAGTTCCATGCATAAAAAATTCTATGGGAGCTGAGGACCCTGTCACACGCCTTTAACCCCAGCACTTGGGAGGCAGAGGCAAGGGGGATCTCTGAGTTTGAAGCCAGCCTGGTCTACAGAGCAAATTCAAGGGCAGTCAGGGCAGCCAGTGAAGCCCTGTCTTGAAAAATAAAACATTTAGGGCTAGAGAGATGGTTCACTGGTTAAAAGCAGTGACTGCTCTCCCAGAGGTCCTGAGTTCAATTCCCAGCAACCACATGGTGGCTTACAACCATCTGTTATGAGATCCAACGTCCTCTTCTGGTTTGTCTGAAGACTTGCATACTCATAAATATAAACTAAATAAATAATTCTTTGGAAAAAAAGAAAAAGAAAATATTTTTTATTTTAATTAAAAAAGAAGCAAATCTACGCAGGCTTTATAGGAAGTAAAGCCAGGAAACTCTACACATGGCTCTGGCTCTCCTCACCAACTGCTACAACTAACCCACGTAGTAGGGATAAAGTCCACACCTACTGTAAGCAGATAAACTGAGGCATATAGAGAGATTAAAGCTCTTATGAAAGATACTGAACTCATCAACAAGGCACCTCACGTCTGTGCATCTTTCTTCTGACCTGGATGCCTTTGTCAACTTTTTCTCCAGAATAGTAAATGGTTACCAGAGCCAGGAGGGGTGTCGTACCTGGTCTGCTGTGAGGAGAGGCTCCTCATTGATACCAGAGTCGTTTTCACTCTTCTCATTGAACTCTTCCTCCTCTTCCTTCTCATGGATCTGTAGGACAAGGGGGAAGTGACATTCTACCCATCAGCAGGACTAGATCAGATGACACCGACTGCCACCACAGCACAGCAGGCATGACCAGAAGACAATAGGGTGGGCAGTGTCATTCTGACTCAGGGGATCAGCAGTGTTCTTCAACTCACAGGCAGGTTCTCCTTGGATGATCCAGAAGCCTTCTCACAGCGATTACCACTACAGCTAGCTTGATACAATTGTAGCAAGATACAATGAATTCCTTAAGTAGTGTCCATTGAGCAGGGGTAAAGGGTGTGTAGATTTTATTATAGTGAGCGCTTTAAGGAGTAGATTGCTTCAGGTCATGTAGTCACAGCTTTTAGATTGTTATAACGGGTGCTGAAGAAATAGCTTAGTGGCCAAGATCACTGACTGTTCTTCCAGAGGACCTGGGTTCAATTCCCAACACCTATATCAGCTTACAACTGTCTGTGACTACACGATCTGACACATGTCTTCACAGACATACATTCGGGCAAAACCGCAATGCACATAAAATAAAAATAAATAAATTTTTAAATTTTTTTTTAAAAATTAAAAGAATGTGATAAAATGCCATTCTATCTTTGGAATCCAATTGTGGTTTCATGGCAGATACTGAATGCAAGAAATCAACATGGGATATATCCCCTGATCTAAAAGATAAACTGAACCAGGGATGGTGGGGTAAGCCTGAGATTGAAGCACTTAGGAGGTAATCCCAGGGTGAGCAGGAATTTAAGGTCACCCTCCTATATCCTTACCAAGCAACTTCAAGCCTAGCCTGGGCTACAAGATCTGTTATTTCAAAACAAAGCAGCAATGGAAAAAGCCAGATGCAGGTGGTGATTGCCCATAATCCCAGCTCCCAGAGGCAGAGGCAGGAGAGTAGAGGCAGGTCCAAGGCTAGCCCAGATCACAGAGTGAGACCTTATCAAGAAAAAGAAAGGAAGGAGAAAAAGAAGGGAGGGATGGAAGGGGGAGGAAGTAGTAAGGGAGGGGAGAGAAAGGGAAGGAAAGAAAAAAAAGAGGGCAAACTGAAGCCCAAGAAAAGCACTGAAGGGGAACTCTGTCCGGCTCATTTGTCTGGGCTCCCTAAATTCTATAATCCAAATATGAGTCTAGAGGTTCACAACCATTGTGACTCCAGAAGACATCTAAGTCCAACAAGATAGTTGTAACAATTCCTGGCTATATTGCAAGGAATATACGGTCAGGAGTTTATTTTTTGTTTTTTTGTTTTTTTGGATATGGTTTTTTCGAGACAGGGTTTCTCTGTGTAGCCCTGGCTGTCCTGGAACTCACTCTGTAGACCAGGCTGGCCTCGAACTCAGAAATCTGCCTGCCTCTGCCTTCCAGAGTGCTGGGATTACAGGCGTGTGCCACCACCACCCAGCCAGTCAGGAGTTTATATCCTGAACACATTCAATCACCTAACCACTTAAACATTTCCTTCCAGAAATCCAATTGAAAATCATACGGAGGTTGGCAAAAAGGGACCCAGAAAACTCCTCCAGAGAACCACCTCCCATGCACAATCCACTTTTTCTTGCTCTCTAAGAGCTAACCTGCTGATTGTTCTGTCCCCCAGGCCCAGTTCTTCCTATTCTAACAGGAAGACACTGGGTGGGGATTCCAGCTAGCATGCAGTGTGCCCCCTAACCATGCACATCCCTTCCTACCTCTGCCTAAAACCAGAACATTGTGATAGCAATAATAATGATACTACTACTAATAATAATTAATGAGGAGGAGGAGAGCAGCAGCAGCAGCATCAAGTGTATCTTGAATGCCATCTGTTCTCAACCTGGAGAAAGGGCAAGGCGGGAGGCGAGGGGCCACCAGAGGAGCTGGGTGGGCAGATGGCAGCGTCTATTTTCTGCGGTGGAATCCATATGCTTGTATCTCTGCCAATCTGCCACCTGTGGTAGCTGCTTGTTTCCACAGCTCCCCCACCAGGCAGAACAAAACTCCTGGGGCCCTCGCTTTGTTCACAGCTGCGGCCACAAGGCAGAACTTCCCAAGGGTCAGGCATTCCCCAGGAAGGAGGGGGGAAGATTGGGAAATGGAGGATTTCAATTTCTGTTGGAATGCTTGCCCATAATTCAAATTCAGATATGGCGGGAAATGCAACCTGCAGCTGGGTATGGTGGTATTTATTTGTAATTCCAGCACTCAAGAGGCTAAGGGGGCTCCCTAGAGCTACATGGTGAGATCCTCTCTCAAAATAAAAACAAATAAACAAATAATGAATTATAGATATAGCTCAGTGATAAAGCCCTGGATTCCATCCCCAGCAATAAAAAGATGACCCAGGACTATATTTCAGTAGAAGAAGAATGCTTGCCTAGCAAGTGCAAATTGATCCTCAGTGCTGAAAAAAAACCAACAGCAAATGGCCAAGTGTGGTGGTACCTGCCTGTAATCCCGGCACAAGGTCAGGGTGGCAGAAGATCAGGAGTTCAAAGTCACGCTGATACCATTACCATTTCCATCGACACAGGGAGTTCAAGACCTAGGCTACTTGGAACCAATGTGGTCACTTTCAGAGCACTTCACTAATTTAACATCGCACCTTTGACCCAGATCATCTCCCACATGGGGACAGGGCATGTAGGGAAGGGAGGCTCCTTGTGGTAATGCAACAGTTAATGGACCCCAACTGTGACCCAAGTGAGGCACACACTAGAGTGTCCCTCTCAGGCACAAAGCTTAAGGGTCTGGGCCTAAATTGTTAGAATAAGGTAAAGAGATCTGAAAGTCAATTGCAGGCTTATGAAAGCATCCTCACTGTGGCGGGTAGTATAAGCATTCCTTTTCTTGGCTCTGAGAAATCCACCATGGGGGGAAAAATAAAACAAAGGACTCAGCTCACACACAGTGCACCCCACCCCCCAGAGCCCTGGCTCCTCCCTCCTGTAGCTGCTTTCTCTGCTCAATCTCTCAGCTCTCACCACATCCACCCAGACTGTCTCAGGCCTTTTGCTCTCTCTGTCCTGCCTCGCTGACCTGGTTCCATCAAGCCTGTGTTGTTTCTCAGTCCTCCGGAGTCTACTTTTCCTGACAGCTTCTGTCACTTCTGAACAAATCCTTTGCCTTCACATTGGCTGTCCACAGACTCCAAACTTCCCCCCTCAAACCAAGGGGGGGGGGCAAATGTTGAGCAAAAAGCTTAACTGAATGTGAGAGGGATTTTGAAAAACAACAGCACTGAATACAACAGCATCTGAACACTCTTATTTCTAATATGTGACACAGACAACAAAGTCACTTCCTCAGCTGTTTGTGTGGCGTTGACAAAGGTAATAACCCACATGACAAATAATAGCCCACAAGCTTCTTACTTGGTGTCCATTTCTTTGTGTACGAAACCTGACAATTATTTCCATGCTGTCAAAGTAAATGAGGTTCTTATTTAAAAACAAAAAAACAAACAACAACGACAACAAAAAACTATCCACCCACGGGCCTTCTTCCTAGAATTAAGAAGACACGGATCCAGAGTGGGACCTGAACACAGCAGCTTTTCTTCCTCTTGCTTTGAGGAAAAGGTGTGTGTCAGGACTGCCACCAAGCAACACAAAGCCAGAAAGTAATGCTGAGCCTGTAATGCTTCAACCTTGGGCAGCAGTCTATGGAAGGCTTCAGAGTCTGTTGAGTCCTTGTCTCTAATTCGGTACTTTGGGATTGGAGCCAGGCAGATTGGGAGTTCAAAACTAGCCTGGGCGCCAGGAGAACCTGGCCCAAACATTGTCCCCTCTTGCTATAAATAATATACATGCATCTGAAAAACCACAGAAGAGCAGGCCTCTTCAAGGCTTTCGGAGCAAGCGGCGTTGGATCCACCCCTCCTGCCACAGCAAGGGCACATCTGGACAGAATCTATGAGGCAATTGTTTCCAGGAGCTGGATGCAGGCAGTGTAAGGCTTTGGACTGGAAAGAAATGAGGAAAAACCAGATTCACTGAAAAGTATAAGAATACCAGAAGTGGTAAAAGTACCAAGAATTTTATTTGTTTGCTTTTGAGTTTTATTTGATTGGTTGGTTTTATTGCTATTCTAAGATAGAGCCTATCCATCCTGGAACTCGCTCAATATGCTAGCCAGACTGGCCTTGAACTCACAGCTTCCTCTTGTCTTAACCTCCTGACTGTTGGGTTTGCAGTGCTAGAATGATCACCCTGAGAATAAATTTAAATGATCTTTTTTTTTCTTCTTTCAGAAAAATAATTTTGTATTGTGGAGTATAAAATATAAATCAAAATAAAAATGCATGATGCTAGCACAAGAATGGAGGGAATAGATAAACTTTCAAGTTTCAGATTTTATCTGAAGAGGCAAAATATTTTTTTCTAAGTAGACTATGATAACTGAAAATGTACAATGTGATCAATGTACAAAGCTCTATAAAAATACCAAGAGCATGATAGCACAAGCCTGAAATTCCAGAGACCTGAGAATTTAAAGTCTGAAGATAGCTTGGGCAAATTAGTAAGATCCCCCCACTCCCTTCTCACAAAACAAAACAAAACCCCAACACTTCAGCTGGGGGCAGGTGGATCTCTGTGAATTCAAGCCCAGCCTAGTCTATATAGTAATTTCTACGACAGCCAAAGCTACATAGTCTTAAAACAAAACAAAAAAGTGAAGTTATAGATAACATTTCATTACAAGAACAAAATGGAATGCCAAAGAAAAGTGAAAGAAATTTAAAAAGCTGGAGTATGGTGGCATACACCTTACATCCCAGCACTTGAGAGGCTGAGGCAAGCAGATCTCTGTGAGTTCAAGGCCAGCCTGGTCTACAACCAGTAAGTTCCAGGACACCTGGGGCTGTTATACAGAGAAATGTTGTCTCGGGGCTGGGGGACAAGGAAGAAGGGGAAGAAAGAAAACTGGAGGTGGCTGGAGAAATGGTTCAACAATTAAGAGCATTGGCTGCTCTTCCAGAGGACCCAGGTTTGGTCCCCAGTAGCCACATGGTTGTTCACAATCACCTGTAACTTCCATTCTAGGGGCTCAAATACCATCTTCTGGCCTCCTTGGGCACCAAGCATGTTAAGTTGTGCACAGACATACATCTAGGCATCCATATACATAAATAAAATTTAAAAAAAAAAGAAAGAAAGCTGGAGAAGTGTCTCAGTGTTTAAGAACACTAGCTGCTCTTCCAGAGGACCCAGGTTCAACTCCAGGTACCCACATGGCAGCTAACAGACACCTACATTTCCAGTTCCAGGGGATCTGATACTTTCTTTTGGCCTCCACAGGCACCAGGCACTGAAGTAGGACACAGACAAACATGCAAGCAAAACAACCATACAAATAAATGACTTTTTAAAAATTAAAAAAAAAAAAACTAAGGAAATAAGTCAACTAAAAGAAAAAATCAGAACTTTAGAGAAAAACCAAAGAAACCAAAAGTGCTCCCGAAAAAGATTGATAGAAATGATAAACCGGGGCTGGAGAGATGGCTCAGTGGTTAAGAGCACTGACTGCTCTTCCAGAGGTCCTGAGTTCAAATCCCAGCAACCACATAGTGGCTCAAAATCATTCGTAATGAAATCTGACGCCCTCTTGGTGCATCTGAAGACAGCTACAGTGTACTTAGATATAACAATAAATAAGTCTTTTAAAAAATAAAAAGAAATGATAAACCGCAGACAGGAGAGAAAGGGCACAAATTATCACTACCAGGAACAAGAAAGGAAAAACTACAAGATGAAAAATTACAGAGTCTGACTACTCAGCTAGTAAGGACTAGCAAGTAAAGGCATTTATGGTCAAGCGTAACAGCCTGCATTCAAACCCCAGAAATGGCACGGCGGAAGGCGAGAGCTGACTCTCTCAAGCTGTTCTCTGGCTCCACACAGGCACCACACCAGGCACATCCCACTCCAACACACAAAATAAGTACGTAAATTTAAAGTTAAATTTTAAAAGAAGGTTATAGACAAATTCGTGGTTAATCCTTTATTAATAGATCGAATGGGTAAATTCCTCAAAATATGCGACTTATGATTCAGGGGTCTGGGGAGATAGCTCAATGGGTGATACAATTTACTGCAAAAGCATGAGGACCTGAGTTCAAATCCCCAGCATCCATTTAAAAAGCTGGGCATGGTGTGTGCATCTGTAATCTCAGTGATTACAGATGGGAAATGGAGACAGGGTCCAGTCAGCCAGCCAGTCCTTTAAGAGACCTTGGCTCAAAATTAATGTGGAGGGCAACAGAGGAAGATACCTCACATGGGCATCTGGCCTCTACACACACACACACACACACACACACACACACACACACACACCTACAGAAAAAGGTCCAGCCCAAGTAGTTTCATTGCAGTAGTCTATCAAACATTTAAGGAGGAAACAGGAAACAATACCAATCTAACATTCTCGCTTTTGCTTTAGGTAACTACGAGATACTCTACATACACGTGCCTCAAGAGAAATGTACATTCAGGAGTTCAAAGAGGACCTGAGACCCAGGCTCTGGTGTCACTGTTGAGTGGGCTTGCAGCAAATCATAGCCTCACAGTCACTGTCTTGCCTGCCAGTGAAGCCTGGAGGTCCTGAGTATTCTGAATTGTTCGTGATTAAAAAACCTAAAAATGATAAGCTGTCAGTTTTTCAACAAGTCAGCCAAATGCAGATCCCTTCACTGTGCTATTTTGAGCAGTAATCTGCAGATACAGTGCCCAATCAGAGACATCTGCTTCCTGCTCTCTTACTCGGGACCAATTCTTAAGCTCCCCGGAAGATATGATCTACTGCTATATATCAGCTGCCTGAAAAACCATCATGTGCTGATTCCCCAGGGCTGGGCCAGCACATCCTGAATACAAAATTGTCAAATGTTCTTCTCGGGTGAAACTAGAACGTGAGACAGGTAGAAATTCTTTTCACACGAACAAAGCCATGAAATGATTTAACCTTTTGCTCTCAGAATACCTCTTGACCACTGAGTAGCTATTTCACCTGGATATTAGCTCAGTGTTTGCATGTGTCTCCCCCCACCACCACCCTTCAATTTTTGCTGAAACTTCCACCTCCAAGGTGACAAGGGAGGTAACACCTCAGGTGAAGTGATTAGATATTGCAGGTAGAGCACACTCATGAATGGTATTAATTCCTTATAAAATAAGTTTGAGGGACATTATTTGGTCCCTTCCACCATGTGTAGTAGACCTCAAAGAAAGTGCCACCTGTGAACAGATATTACACCCTCCCCAGAGTGAATCTGCCAACAACTTAATCTTAGACTTCCAGTCTTTAGAACTATGGGAAATAACTGCCTATTGCTTATAAGTCATTCAGTCAGAAATACTCTGCTCTTCTGACTAAAACACCACTCGTTGTACATATATAGTAAGCCCATGAGAAGCAGTCTGGATCTTCTGAGAGGCTATACAATTAATTCAAAAGAAGTATAAGGCTATCTTTTTAAAAAAGCTTTCTTTTGTGTGTGTGTGTGTGTGTGTGTATGTACACGTGCATGCATGCATGTATGAGTATGAATCCATATGAGTGAAAGCCATTTGTATGAAGGTACCCACAGAGGTGGAAGAGGTGGAGCTGGAATTACAGGCAAGTGTGACCCATCTGATACGGGTGCTACGAATTGACCTTGGGTCTTCTGCAAGAGCATCAAGTGCTGTTAACCACTGAACCATCTCTACAGCCTCACTGAAATCCTATGTAACCCTCAGCACTAGAAGAAGAAAAGGCAAAAGAAAACAACACAATACCTTCCTAACCACTGTGTAGCCATTTCACCTTAGCCCTTCCTTTAACCGGCAAGCTGTATGGTTCACCAGTGCTTCCGAAAAGCATTGCCTCTGATGGGACTGTGCTTTTAGATGGCAAAACTTGATTCTCAAATAAATGCTTTTGTTTGTATGTCTGACAACACTAGAGTCTCACTCTGAGGCCAGGCTTGCTCAAGCATGTGGCAATCCTCCTCCCTCAGCTCCTGGAGTGCTGCGATTACAGGGGTGTCACCAGTAGGCCTGCTTACCTGACTTTTTTTTTTTTTTTTTAATTATTTGAAGTGAAGCCTGTGATGGTCACTCCTCTCCAACTTACTCTTCAGGTCATAACACACAGATTAGCAGTAGACGACATCTTGCTGGTTGGGAGTGTAGTCACTAGGATTGTGCTTAACATGTGCAAGGTCCTGGTTTCCAGCCTCAGTACCACAAAGAAGGAGCAGGTAAAAGGGGAGAAGCCCAGGGAAGTGGATATCCGTTCTTATGCTTTTGACGCATCACCATTCCAATTACCTCAGACACACTGGGTATCCTTCCAACCTTATGTTTTATCTTCCTCAACAAACCCATGTCAGAGACATAGGCTCTGGTGATGCTTGTTCCCAACAACGACTCTGAACTGTCGCTTTAGAAAGCTATTGAGTTGTTGGATGTTTTTCTTGCTGGTTTCCATATCTTCCCAATCCTGACTAAATAGGGGGGCCCCAGAGAGGTACCTCAGTGTCAGAGCTGTTGCCATTCAGAGCTTCAATGTTTGGGTCCCTCCAATCTTCTGAGAGTGAAGGGATGTAATTGTCTGTCAGAGCATCCCAAACCCTGTAAACAAAGAAAAGCTCTCATTAGCACACATCTGCGACCAGACCCCGCCTGGAGAAAGGAAGAGCTGGGCCAGGCAAGAGAGAGGCTGCTGTGTATGCCAGGCTGAGGTCATCTGCCTTCTAGCAAGTGGGAGCAGCAGCTGAAACACAGAATTAGAGGCATGTCCAGCAGTGAAAGCCATGAGCATGGGGCCTTGCCCAGAGGTTTCAGAGAGAAAGGTCGTTGGTTTTGCCTAGAAATCAATATCCACCCCAACCATACAGTTTATTTCTGAGCCTCAGAAATATCCCTGTTCCTTTCCATAGTCTGAGAGAAAGGTAGAGGAAGGGATTGGGCTGAAACCTTAGCTGAGTCACATTAAGATTGGATGACACATTTCAACTTTGGAGGCCTCTAATCTTCTATCAGGAGTCAGCTCCTTGATATCTAATGTAGGCAAAAAGGATAACACCAATATTGTAACTGCTTACTTCTTTCCCAGAATGCTCTAGGAAACACACAGTGACACAATCCTGCCTTCTCATGTAGAGTTTAAAGGTACAGTATTTCCATTATGAACACTAAGGCAAATGTCCGAAACAGAACAAAGGCCCGACATGCTGACACCTCTGTCCTCCCCAGCAGTACTCAGGAGGCAGAGACAGGTGAGTCTCTATCAGTTTGAGGCCAGTCTGCTCTACAGAGTGAGTTCTGGGAAGGGATGAGTTTAAAGAATTCTGAAGTCATAACATATGAGGAAAATGAGCGAGTTAGTAGGCACCTGAGCACACTTACAATCAAAAACATAACAATAAGATCACTGTCATAAAATCAGGAATGGTATAAGGTATGTGGGGATATAAAAAAAGAGAGAGAGAGATTTTCCCAGAAAATAATATAGATAGCTGGTAATTAAAGTTTTTTTTAAAAAAAAAACTTGTGAAAACAATTTCTTAAGAGGGACGACATCTGCTTGAAATTTTTCCACCATACGAGAAAGCACGTTGAGAGAACAGAGTCACCAAGTATTCATGAGACAGCTACTCAGCAGGATTTCAGAGCCTGTTTCCAGTGTGTGTGTGTGTGTGTGTGTGTGTGTGTGTACTAGAGGACAACTTTGGGTATCTTCTATAGCTCTTCAACACATTTTTTGAGACATTGTCTCTTGTTGAACTAACCATTTTGGCTAGGCTTACAGGCCGCTGATTCCCCATGACCCACCTGTGTCTGCCCCTTCAACACTAAGGTTCCACACGAAACCTCTCAGTGCACCCAGCTTTTTATGTGGGTGCTGGGGAATCCAGATTCAGCTCCTTAAGCCTGTGCAGCAAGCACTTTATGTACTAAGCCATCCCCCCCCACCACCCCAGAGCCTGCTTCTTAAACCGTGGATGATTTCCCAATTACTGTCAGGCACTATTAAAGCTGTATAAATAATCCAGGTCCCACTGGCATTGTGGAGCCAAAAAGAAAGCATGACTTGCTAACTCAAAGAAAATGCTCCAACCACCACACCCACTGGAAAGGTCATGGGCCTGCACTTGAATCACTGTTACATCAGTGCTTTGGGAATGAACACTCCTTCAGCTGTGTCCCTACAGGAAATGCTGGAGAAGTGAGATTCAGCAAAGTCCAAAATAGGCTGTGCCTTTTGTTTCTGACCAGAAGCTGGAATCTTAAGGGACTGCACACCTTCTATTGGCAGAGAGAGACTGCATAAGTCCCGAAAGTGACACTGGAATCATTTAAACTATTTTTTCTGTGAAGTGGGCTAGGCATTTGGAAAAGGATACTGTGTGAGTGGGAACCCCAGTGGAGCGGATTGTACAAAGACTCATATACACGTTGCAAGTCTGAGACTGGCAACTTACCATTAGGGCTACATCAATCTACATCAATCTTGATACACACACACACACACACACACACACATGCACGCGCGCGCACCTATACATCTAGACCGGCAATATGATACTCAGCTCAAAGGGCTAATTTAATTTTAAGTTAGTAATAAATACAATAATCGCCTTCAGTCAGCCACTTTGCAGGTTCAATAATATGAATACATATTTGTAGTTCATACCTTTCCACAACATTTTTGAATCTCTCTAATATGTAAATAAAATAAACAATATCACAATATCTGCCCCTTGTACTTCTAAGAACCTTGAACTTCTAAGAAGGTAACTGATTTTTTTTTTTTGAGACAGGGTTTCTCAGTATAATTCTGACTGTCCTGAAACTTGATTTGTAGACCAGGCTGGCTTCCAACTCACAAAGATCTACCTGCCTTTGCCTACTAAATGCTAGAATTAAAAGTATGTACCACCACCACCCAACTAGAAAACTAGAAAACATTTAATTATCTTCCATTTAAAGTATATCTAGTGATGGTTTATGTATTGAGTAGACTTTGATTCTAACATTATCTTTAGTTGGTAATTTCTATCTGAAGAATGGGAAGCAACCATTGCTCCCAAATGTTTAGACTTCTTAGAGCATAGCAAGGGCTAAGAACAACCCCAAGGAGACAGAGCAGGGTGAGAGCTGCCACTCCTGTTTTTAGTTTGCTTTGGTTTGGTCCTCCACTCCCAGTTTGTAGTGGCTTTAAAAATGTTTCTAAACTCCAGGTCCATCTTTAATAACGAGGGAAAGGAGTGGCCTTGTATATATAAAGAAGAGATTCTGGGCCAGTGGTGATGGTGTAATCCCAGTACTCAGGTGACTGAGGCAGGAGGATCCAGTCCAATCTGTTCTATGTAGTAAGGTCCTGTTTCAATACATAAAAGGGTGAGGGGGTGAGGAGAGGAAGAAGGGAAGCAAACGGGGGGGGGGGAGGGAGAAGGAGGGGAGATGATTGTGAAACATTTTCTGAATTCAAAACCAGATAGATAGATAGATAGATAGATAGATAGATAGATAGATAGAATATATACTTTTGAAATCTGTCTTTCACTTTAAATTATGTTTAAAGACAATGTCTCTTACGAACAAGATTATTATCCTGGAACTGATTATGTAGCCCAGGCTGACCTTGAATTTGCCATCCCCCTGCCTCTTCCTCCAAAGAGCGACCATTAAAGCCTGTGCCAACATGTCTAGGTAGCTCTCCTTTAATGCCAGAGTTTCCATGCCTCGAATCAGAGATACACTGATCAGTCAACTCCCTATTGGCCGAATAGGTCCAAACCACAGAAATGAAAACTTGCAGGCAATTACTGCATTTCCTCTGTGGTTCATGCTTTCTTAAAGAATCTCATTTAGCCATGAATCCCTTTGTTTTATTTGGAGCTTCAACTCTTTACCTCTAATTCCACTCAAAACACTTTCAACTTCTTTATGGATAAAAAAATCCCTCTAAATGTTAAACCCGAGGAGGCTATCACAGTAACACTAGGAGAGACTTACAACCAGGTTAGACTTTGAGTCATCCTTTTCCTTTGCTTAGTTGTAATTCCATCTAGCTGAAAGATCTGGATACTGTCTGCAAAACAAAGTAGGCAGCGTGATTCTGGTTTTTATCTTGGGTTCCACAGAGGCTCCAGATTCACCAAAAGCATAGAAAGTTCAGTGTCCATTTCTCTCTTCCTCTCCTTCTACTCCCCACATCTTCCTCAACCTCTAGCTCAGCAACTCTCCAACCCCAGTCTCTTAGCTGAAGCATCAATGAGGCAGTCAAGGTGGAAAAATGCCTGTGGAGAAGCCCAATAATCCCGTGTGATGGTAATTAACGTTGAGCAGCCTCTGCTAATGCGCCAGGAGGGAAGCTGTTCACCCGCTTTCACCCCGCATAGGCAGAGGAGGAGTTCTGATGCAAGGAGAGGAGGAGTTGGAAGCAATACAATAGAAACTGGACTCATTTTTAAAACACCATCTTCAGAACCCTGTCTGGTTGAGGAAAGAAATCAGGCTCTCTGTAAGCCCTTAGCCCTGCTTCGTCAAGATGGAGCTCTAGAGGTTTCAAACATGACCATCCAGGCAATCCACTAGAGTTAAGTGACTTGACCAAGGTCACACAAAGAGTATCCAAATTAGAATCCGTAGCCTCTGGGTTTCTAGTTCGTTTCTTGGTGCTTTAAAAAGAAAAGAACACGCCCTATCTAATAAAGCCCAACAGCCTTCCTCCTTCTTACTTACAGATGTTCAACAAACTAAAACTGGCCCAGAATTTTGAAAGAACCAGTTGGATACAAAATAGTATTGAAACACACAACCCACCATTTTAGCTCTGGTCACTGGAGTGAAAAGCATGATTATGAACCCAGGCTAGCATTCATTAAAGGGAGAAGAGCAGCCTAGAAAGACCGTGCACGGACCTACAAGGTTACTTATTATTACTCAAGCAGCACACGCAGTAGTGTCTATTTCGTTTAAAAACACGATCAGATCACTAACGACACACTAAGCCCTATGTGACTGGGGAGGGGTGTATAACAGTGAACAAGACAGACCATGCACAGCTCCTGTGTTTTCAGAGGGTCAGCCTATCTACTTCCAAATCATCAAGCATGCCTTTCCCTATCAGGATCTTCTAGAATGTATTTCTTAGCCTATTATTGTGCATGGCTCTCTCTATTCTTTTCAAGTTCAGAGAAGGGGGGACCTGGGAAGTACATCAGAGCTGGCACAGCTGTCCAGCATGTGCAAAGCCCTAGCTTAGACACTTGCACAGGTGGAAGGAATAGAGCACAGCTGTACTAATAAACATATTTGGTGTGATTTCTAAAGAAGAATGGATGCATATTTTATCTGCACAGGAATTCACGCATTAAACACTTTTCTTTTTTGAGACTAGCTTGCATGTATTCCAGTTGGCCTTATATATAGGGCATATATAGCTGAGGATGACCCTGAACGTCTGACCCTCCTGCATCCACCTCCTGAGCGCTGGGATTACAGCCATGGACCACAATACCTTGTTCACTTGGCTCTGGGGATGGAATCTAGGGCTTCATGTGGGCCAGGCAAGAACTCTACCAACAAAGCCAAGTTCCCTGCCTTAAAACACTCTGCTTTCTGTAACAACTGCTTCCTGTCCTAGCCACCCTCTCCTCAGGTAATGTTTTCCTTCAACCCTTTTCCTTTGCAGCTGTTAATGCCCTGGAAGGCAGCTAATAAGCCACACGGGAAATACACTCAAGCACTCAAAACACACAGCACCTAGTTCCAACTTCCTTTTGTCCAGGTCTCTCAGTTCACTCGTGAACTTCCAGATCTGGGAGTTATAAACAATTCTGAGATTTGTAATTCTGTAACTTAGGTGTTTATTGAGGCAAACTGTCCAGTTTATGATCGGCCCATCACAGTTAATTAATTTTATTCCGGTCCTTGTTTTTAATATCTGGGAAGGTTACCACAGAGAAGAAAGAGACTGCAGGATGGTTCAGTGGGTAAAAGCACCTCCCACCAACCCTGGTGACTGGAGTGCAATCCCTGGGACCCACATGGTAGAAGGAAACAGTTGTCCTCCAATCTCCACACATGCATGGTGATGTGTGTGTGTGTGTGTGTGTGTACACATATATACATATGAACATAAAAAAGTGTAAAGAGAAAAAGAGGGACTGGAGAGATGGCTCAGCTGTCAAAAGAACTAGCTGATCTTCAGAAGAGCCTGGTTCAATTCCCAGCACTCACCTGACAGTCCACAACCATCAATAAGTCCAGTTCCAAGAGACCCCACATTCTATTCTGACCACTCTGGGCACAAAGCACATGAGTGATACAGATATTTAGATGCAGACAAAACACCCACACACAAAAATAAATAAATAAATAAATAAATAAATAATCTTTAAAAAACTAAAAAAGAGAGAGGTAGAGAGAGGGAGGGAGGGAGGGAGAAAAGAAGGGGAAGCTAGGTCTCCACATTTTCTTGTGCTTAAAATTCTATTTTGTGTTTAGGAAAACCTACATCCTTTATCCCTCTAAAGTTCCAATCCAAGAAAGCTGTCTTTAGCTGACTACAGAGGGACATCTAGAGAATCATGTCCGTTGTCACCTCTGCCTCACCAGTAACACAAGGACATTAGTCCAGTCCACATAAACTCCTAGACGGAAACTAGCTCTAGGCCAAGAAGGCCGACTACAGATTCAGCCTGGCGCAGGAGAGGGTAGCTAAGGCTTCTTACTCCTCATCCCGAAGAGTCTCCTCCTCCTCCTGGATCTGCAGCTGGTTCTTCACTGGCGCCAGGCTCTCCGTCTTGGTGTTGTAGTTCCGAAAGCAGACGTTAAGCTTCTCATCAAACTCATTCACGAGGTCCTCCATGGACTTGAAGCTGATTATTTCAGAAGAAAAATTCTCAAGCTCGGAGAGGGAAGGGTCCTCCAGGTGGTGAGGAGATGTGCCATACAGACACTGTGGCTTTTCCTCTGGGTCCTCAGTGCAACTGGGCTTGATGTCTTCAAACTCCTCATCCAGACTCACCAGTGGGGCCTCCATCCCGGCACCGCAGTACAATGACGGCAACTGTCAAGATCTGTTTCCCTGGAAGAAATACACAGGGCAGTGTGAGTGTGGACTGGGCTTTTGTGCCAGTTCTGCGGAGGAACCAGATCACATCTTCCATTACTCTATGTCCCTTGGAAAACAAAACCTCGATTTTAAAAAATGCTTAGGAAAGCAGAAGGGGAATTGTTTGATAAGAGGAAAGGGACCCGTGGGAGAGTGACTAGGGACATGGAAAGGTAAAGGAGAGCCAATGTGACCAAAGCATGTGATAGAAATTGGGAAAAGATCATAAGGAAGCACAGTTATCATTTTGTATAATTAATATATGCTAATGGAATGTGTCTAGCAAATCCAGAGACATATCCCGGGCTGGGGAGATGACACAAGATCATAAAGCATAAGCATGAAGACCAGAGCTCGGAGCCTCAGCACCCACATAAAGTTGGGGTATAGCAGTGTATGTCTAACCCCTGTGCTTTAGAGTGATGATAGGCAGATGACTCACAGGATAGACAGTCTAGCTGAGATAGCAAACTTCAGGTTCCGGAAGAGATCCTGCTTCACAAAGTAAGATGGATTCCCTTGTCAGCCATGTGGCCTTGACAGTGTACGTCTGACCTATACTATTGCTTTGCTTTGGACAGTGTGTCCTCATCTCTTTAGAGTGGGGAACGAAACAGTAAAGTGGAGAAGCAACTGAGGAAGCCCTGTGGCCATCAACCTCGGTCCTCCACATGCACCCACACTGGTAAGCACACTTACGTACACACACGCTCACAAGGATATGCCACACACACACATCACCACCACCACCAGCAGCAGCAGCAGCAGCAGCAGCAGCATCACTACTGCCTCCAGCAGCAACAACAGCAGATTATTCTTTACTAAAGTAGCTATGGCTTCTGAAGGTGCTTCCTACAATGCACTTAAGTAGTTCAGATATCATCTTGTATTTTCATAAGATGAGCAACGGAACAGAGTGAACTCTGGAGCTGCCAAAACAGCACAGTGAAGAAGTAGAAAGCTCCCAAGCCAGGATACCCGGGCTTGCATTCTTCTATCCCTATCAGCTATGGCTGTAAGCAAATTACTTACCATCTCCTTTTTCAAGCCATTAAAAGTAACAGGATCTACCTCAGAGGGTTGTTATAAGACTAAAGGAGTAAACACAGCTCAAAATCGTGCCTGGGGGATGATTAATGCCAGTGTTAGTCAACATTCTCTCTTGTTATTAGTCACAGGTCCACACTCTTAACCATGTGCTCCAAAAGTCTAGGGTGGTGGTGAGTGTTGTCATTGTCATTGTGGTTGTCATTGTTGCTGTCTCTCCTCCTCTTCCTCCTCCTCTTCCTCCCCTTGTCCTCTTTCTTCTCCTCTTCCTCTTCCTCATGCCCTCCTCATTATCATCATCCCCTCCTCTTCCTCCTCTTCTTCTTCCTCCCCTCCTCCGGTGTCCTCCCCTCCTCCTCCTTTCTTCTCTTCCTCCCATCCTCCTCCTCCCCTCTTCCTTCTCTTCTTTCTTGCCCCTTCCTCCTCTTCCCCTCCTTTTTCCTCCTTCATTCCTCATTTGTCTTCCTCCCTTTCTTTTCCTCCCCTCCTTTTCCTCCTCCTCTTCCTCCTCCTCCCCCTCCCTCTCCTCCCACCCCTTTTCTCTACTGGGATTACAGCTTGTACTATTATTACCAGACATAGTTTAGACATGTTTTCTTTTCACAACTCCTTGTATCAACACCCAACTTGACCTAAACTTATCTGGTAATGAAACCTAACATGAATAGAAAGCCGCTTGTGGTCTCAATTTATCCCATCAAGTGATTTTCTGAAGAAATATTAATTTTCTTAATCATAAATGGAAAGGAAAGTGTAACTTAGTGGCAGAATGCAAGTTTCAAATACACGAGGCCCTAGGTCCCATCCTTTAACAGCAAAAAGAAAAAGAAAAATGAAAGAAAGAAGGCTCTTTACCTCAGAGCGCAGAGGATCACACGCAGAATATGTGGTTATTTCCATCGAAAATTGGAATTAATCTAAATTCCGAAACAGGCCTGGCCCCATAGGTTAAGGAAAGGGATCTTAGATCTAGATATTATTCCCCTCATTAATAAATCCTAGAAATGCACAAAACACCGACACTTTGCAGCCCAACACAGTGGTGCTCGCACCTGAAGTAGTCACAGATGCTTAAGACAAAGGATATCTTGAAACCAGGAACTTGGGGCTAGCCTGTGATCTATTGTCTAATAATAACTAAAGGCCTGGGGATATAGATCAATGGGAAAGCACTTACCTAATATGTGAAGATCCCTGTGTATGATCCCTAGCACCATTCCACCCACTTTAAAGAAGAATCCACACAAAATATAGCTAAGCTTTTGGTTACGAATGGCGGATCACACATATAATCCTAGCATTTGGGAATCTGAGGTGGGAAGCCTGTCTTATGTTCCAGGCCAATCTGAGTTACAGACAGTTCCAGACCAATCTGGAAAACAAGAGTGAGAGATACCCTGTTTCAAGGGGCAAGGAAATGGGGGAGAGGATGGGACTAAATCCAGGTACTCCAAAGGCCAATACATATCCATCTTGGATACTGGATGCTGGCTTAGGTATCCTTCTAACCCTAACCCTAACCCTAACCCTAACCCTAACCCTAACCCTAACCCTAACCCTAACCCTAATTGTAACCCTAACCCTAACCCTAATCCTAACTGTAACCCTAACCATAACCGTAACCCTAACCCTAACACTAACCCTAACCCTAAACCTAACCCTAACCCTAACTGTAACCCTAACCGTAACCCTAACCCTAACACTAACCCTAACCCTAACCCTAACACTAACACTAACCCTAACTGTAACCCTAACCCTAACACTAACCCTGACACTAACACTAACCCTAACACTAACACTAACACTAACACTAACACTAACACTAACCCTAACACTAACACTGTTATTTTAACAGCTCTGTGACCCCTACCTGCTCACGCAGCCTTTTTCATAATTGCCTTCAACTATGATTTCTGCTTTTAGCTCCCACATCCAGGGCCCTTACTAATTTTGATGTAAATTTCTTGAAGGCACAGATGTCCTCTGGATATCCTCCCTCTCCCTAGCACACTGACTGCCCTGTGGCCAGGCAACCAATCAATGAATGTGTGCTCACTGAGAAATGATCTTCTGCCCCGTCTACAGTTCCCGACAGCATGGCAGTCTGTCACCTTCTACACTTGCCCATCTTCCTTCCTGGGAACTAGAAAGGTAGCCCGACTTTTCTGCTCTGTATGATTCCTGATCAGTTAGATGGTAAACTGGAGCCATATCCAACAGATACCAAAAGCCATGGGGTTTGTCTAGTGAACCCTCACGCCCCACTTCTACCTACAGAACTAAACTCTAAACGAGGCAGAGGGCATGCTGGGTGAGAGCTGGCCCTTACTGGGATTTTGCTGAAATGAAGCCAGTTACCATAACAACGAAATACACTCTGAGCATTTAAAATTTACACAAAGACTAACATAGGATAATTATACGAAGGCTCTACCAGCCAGGGATGGTGTAACATTCCCAAAACTCAGAAGGCACAAATGAATAGCCCCTGACTGTTTTATGCAGTGAGTTCCAGGCTAGCCAGGACCACATAGTAAGACTACATCTCAAAAACCAAAAACAAAAAGCAGGAAGAAAAAGAAGAAAAGAACAATAACAACAAATGCTGGGAAAAAATAATCCCAAAACATATTTTGTTGGAGGTGTGATTAGGTGGGAGAAGCCCTGGTTTCCACCCTTTCCTGGCTAGTTTATTGTCCATGAGAGTCATTTGGGCAAGGGGGGGAGCAAAATTGAGAAAATTCTTCCATAAAATTTGCTTCTAGACAAGCTTACAGTTTGCTTTCTTAATTGATGTGGGATGGTCCAGCCCACTGTGGAGCATGACACCCATCCCCTTGGGCACATGGAGGTCATATAAGCACACAGGCGGATCAGTGTGACTAGCAGACAGGCCAGGAAGCAATGCTCCTATGTGGCCTCAGCCGCAGGGCCTGCTTCCAGGCTCCTGCCTGCCTGAGTGTCTGCCCTAAGCTCCTCGATGGCAGCTTGTGAAGCAGAAGTACAAACAAAACCACTTTCCTCCCCAAGCTGCTCTTAGTCACGGAGTCTCATCACAGCAACAGGAACCCTTACTAAGACCATTTTCAACACAGAAAGAGGAGATGCTGCCAAGACTCAAAAGTGCAGTTGCTGGCTGAGTGGCATGTATCCCAGGTCTGGTTTCCTTATGAATTACTATAAAAATACTGGCATGGAGCAAAATGAGCTTTAGAAGCTCATTTTAATAGCTTTATAACCTGAATTATAGAAACATATTTACTTAATCCAATATATCCAAAGTATGACCGCATTAATACATAATTCATATTAAAAATTCTGAACCATTTTTTTATACTAAGTCATTTTATAGTTACAGTCTTTCTTTTGACTAACCTCCTTGCATGTGTTCAACAGCTATGCATGCCTACTGGGCACCAAGAGATCTCATAATACACACACACACATACACACACACACACACATACAAACACATACACACTTTTTTTAAAAAAAAATGGAAAGAAAAAGAAAGTTCCAGGCTGCCTGGGCTACACAACTACACAGCTTCAGTGTTATCCTAGCAACTTAGTGAGATGCTGTATTAAAAAAAAAAAAAACAAAAAAAACAAAAAAACATATCATTCTTTTTTTGTTTTGTTTTGTTTTGGTTTTGGTTTTGGTTTTTTCAAGACATGGTTTCTCTGTATAGCCCTGGCTGTCCTGGAGCTCACTCTGTAGACCAGGCTGACCTCAAACTCAGAAATCCTCCTGCCTCTGCCTCCCAGAGTGCTGGAATTACAGGCGTGCGCCGCTGCTGCTGCCACCGCCACCACCACCACCACCACCACCACCTAGATTTTTTTTTACACCCCCCCAGGGTTTCTCTGTGTAGCCCTGGCTGTCCTGGAACTCACTCTGCAGAGCAGGCTGGCCTCAAACTTAGAAATCCGCCTGCCTCTGCCTCCCAAGTGCTGGGATTAAAGGCATGTGCCACCACCTCCCAGCCTTATAAAGTGAATTTCTTTTTTTTTTTAAAAGGCTTTATTTACTTATTATATGTAAGTACACTGTAGTTCAGACACTCCAGAAGAGAGAGTCAGATCTCATTACGGATGGTTGTGAGCCACCATGTGGTTGCTGGGATTTGAACTCAGGACCTTTGGAAGAGCAGTCAGTGCTCTTAACCACTGAGTCATCTCTCCAGCCCCCATATAATTCTTTAAATGTGAGTATACAGCCTGGAGAAGCCATAACAACCAGGAAAGCAAAACTGTATTGTGGGGCAATGGGAAGGAGTGCTTAAGGGGAATAGCAGGATCCAAGTGACACAAAGGGGAAAGAGAACATCCTTTTGAGTTGTTGGTAAAAAGAATCCAGTCGACTCCCCAAGCGGTATAGGCTATCACTGTTGCCCTTGTATCACTCTTGCCCTTGGTTGCCCATCAGAGATTAAAGGCAAGTTCCTAATTGCTGAAAGCACTGTGTATTAAGAAAAAGGACTTGGGGTTTATAAGCTGGATCTGACCTGAAAGTCCCCTCCCTAAGAACTATCTTTCACAGTCCCAAAAGGTGCCATGCTAGTTGCCAAGAGAGAGAAGCAACCAATATTCCTGCCTATGAGCTGCAACATTGACCATCATGGCAAGAGGTCCATAAGGGTGCAACAGCGGTGTTCATATCTTATTGGTAACCAAGGGTTGTCTAATTAGACTTAGGGCCTGCTCAATAGGAGGGAAATCATTCCCGGCACTGAAAACCAATCAACTAGATAATGAGGCTGTGGATCTTGGAGGAAAATCTACTACTGCCACTTTACTAAACCAGAAGGAGGATCAAGGTCATTCTCAACTATATATCACATTTTAGGTCAGCCTGGGTTATATGAGACCCTGTCAGAAGAGAGAAAGGAGGAAAGGAAAAGAGAGAGAGAGAGAGAGAGAGAGAGAGAGAGAGAGAGAGAGAGAGAGAGAAGGAGAGAGGAGAGAGGGAGGGAAGAAGGGAGGGGGAGGAAGGGAGAGAGAGGGAGAGAGAGAGAAAGAAAAGAAAGAAAAGAAAGAAAGAGAAAGAAAGAAAAGAAAGAAAGAAAGAAAGAAAGAAAGAAAAAGAAAGGAAGGAAGGAAGGAAGGAAGGAAGGAAGGAAGGAAGGAAGAAAGAAAAGGAGTGGAGGGACGGGGAGTGAGAGGAGGGAGGAGAAGAAGAGACAAGAAAAAAATAATAAGAGGAGGAGGAGGAGAAGGGGAAGAAGAAGAAGAAGAAGAAGAAGAAGAAGAAGAAGAAGAAGAAGAAGAAGAAGAAGAAGAAGAAGAGAAGAGAAGAAGAAGAAGAAGAAGAAGAAGAAGAAGAAGAAGAAGAAGAAGAAGAAGAAGAAGAAGAAGAAGAAGAAGAAGAAGAAGAAGAAGTTGTTCAGCACAGAGAAAAACACCATTTGAAGGACAAAGTGGAGGGGGAAAAGTGAGAAGGTGTAGAAATCCCAATGATGGGTTAGAAAGAGAAAGAAGTCACTGGAAATTCTGAGTTAGGTGATTAAGATCTAGAGTGATGGAAGCTCAGCCTAGAGAAACCATAAATGTGAGCCAAGAGCGACTCAAGGTATCAAGAAAGGGACAGAAAATTCAAAGGACAAAGACACTGTGTACACAACAAACTAAGAACCAGAAGTCACTGGGGCAGTGAAGATATTTAGTAAAGACATTTCAAAGGGGAAAAAATAGGGCTGGAGAGATAGCTCAGTGGTTGAGAGTGCTGACTGCTCTTCCGAAGGTTGTGAGTTCAAATCCTAGCAACCACATGATGGCTCACAACCATCCCTAATGAGATCTGATGCCCTCTTCTGGGGTGTCTGAAGACAGCTACAGTGTACTTACATATAATAAATAAATCTTTAAAAGGAAAAAATAGTTTAATAAAAATTTCATCATGGGGGATAAAATATGGAATGTAAAAAAATAAATGAGTAAATTAAAATTTTTTCATCATCAATTTAAAAATTATGTAAACAGCATGTATCAGAGTTGTCCAGGTTAATAAAGGAGGGTACCAGGCATCTCTGAGAAACAGCAATTAAAAAAGTTGAGACTAGAGGTACTAGAGAGATGGTTTGGTGCTTAAGAGTCCCTGATTTAATTACCAGCTCCCACAGGGATGCTCACAACAATCTGTTAACTTCAGCCCCAGAGGATCCAACACTCTCTTCTGCGGTCTTGGACACTGCGGAAAACATCCACACATAAAATGAAAAATGGGAAGAAAATGTTTGGAAGTATTTGGGACAAGGTGATACAAAATAATGCCCTAAAATTTTAGACCAGAGAGACAGACAGACAGAGGGCGGCGGCAGTGAAGAACAGGCACACACCCAAAAGGTAGAAAAGACCTGTGTCGATTAAGATTTTAGTCTGTGATATCTGAGAACCCAGACCTTATCAACCT